>NC_141882.1:31374577-31379577 GCF_030686135.1 Camelina sativa
ATAACTCAATTTTCTCCCATGAACGATTTGTGTCAATGGATTAGTTCGATCCAAAACTTGAGATAATGGGTGTAATCCGAAAAAGGATTCATAAGTCGTTGTTAACGGAGTTGAAGTTACCAAATTCTGAGGAGTAGGTATCAATTTATGCCTAATTGCTCCGGAGATAGTTCCCTTAACTACATTTTCTAAACGAGCCAGAGCCAACCCGAGCTGGTCTTGTAAAAGATCCGCTACAGAGCGAATACGTTTATTTTTCAAATGATTCATATCATCAAGTGTACCCATTCCAAATTTCATCCCAATCAAATGATCGGCAGCTGCTAATATATCTCGTGGTAACAAAAATATATTGTTCTGAGGTATATTAAGATTCAGTCTCCAATTAATATTTCGGCGACCAATCCTTCCTAATTCACACCTTTGGTGAAAGAATTTTTTTTGTAATTCCTTACATAAGGATTCAGAAAATATTGGATCCCCACCTACACAAGAAAATTGTTGATAAAACTCCAAAATAGCATTTTCTTTTGACCCAATTTTTTTTTTCTCCTTATCGGTCAAGAAAGATAAGAAAATTTCAGGGTAGCAAACATTCTCTAGAATTTCTCGTAGATTCAAACCCATAGCTGATGATAGAACTAGAATAGATATTTTTTGTTTCCTACTCACCCGAGCCCATATTCTTGCTTTTTTATCAATCTCTAATTCTAACCTGCCTCCCCAATCTGATATTATGGTGCCGGTATAGACCGAAATCCCGTTATGATCCAATTCTGACTGGTAATAGATACCGGGACTTTGCAATATTTGATTGATCACAATTCTGTATATTCCGTTTACTATAGAAGTTCCAAGGGAATTCATTAAAGGAATGTTTCCAATAAAAATTCTTTGTTCTTGCATATTCCTACTGGTTTTCCAAATTAATCCCGCGGATACATATAATTCAGAAGAATATGTAAGTGATTCATAGACAGCATCTCGTTCTTTTATCAGAGGTTCTACCAATTGATATGTTTCCACAAATAATTGAAATTCAATTTCGTGATCTATATCTTCAATTTTTGGAAACTTAGAAAGTTCTTCTATTAAACCCTGATCAATAAACCGATAAAACCCTTCAAATTGTATCTGATTAAATCCGGGTATTGTAGATGTTCCCTCTTTTTCATCCCCAAGCATCTTTTTTGAATTTCCCATTTATCCGTTTATTGAAAAAATCCCATCCCATCTCTCATTCTTCACCGAATCATATCCATAGAATTCGATCTAGCAATAATGGAATTTCTATTCTGTTTACTGAATCACATGAAATTTTATCCAACTCCAAGATATATGGAATGTATGAAATACGTATGAACGGAGACTAGATTCAATTGGAATTAAAAAAAAAAAAATAGATCCAACATGGAACAGAATTGAGAAATACCACTGGAACTTACGGAGTTTTGTAAAGACTAGAAAAAAAGTAATTTCATTTTCACCTATGATATTACATATTCCAATTCGATTGCATACCATTAAAAATTTATTCATCATTGGATCTGTTCGAGCAGATAAACATATAATAAATAGAAAACTTTTTTTTTAACCACTTTACTTTTTCATGTATTTGTATTTCATTGTTTAAAAAAAGATTTGCAGAAAAGAGATTGATTTTTCCCTATTTTGAATAGAATAGTTAGAATATCAAAAAATTGAAGTAGGTAAGAAAACTTGTGTTTTTTTATTTATTAATTTTTTTATTATTAAAATAAAAAAGAATGCACAGATATATATGTCTCTTTTTCTTCTTTTATTGTGGTACAGTTCTATTTGGGACAGCACATGCTGTGCTTTATCAAAAAGGAAATGTTCTCTTCAAGTCAAGGGAAAAATTGAAATATAAAAATTTATTGAGAATTACTCCTCAAAAGCATCCCTAGAGAGATAAAATACCCCATTATAGAGCTATAGCTCTATAACACAACATAACGTATGTTCTGATTCTGGGGTTTACATATACTCATAATTACTGTTATAATTGAAATTGAAGAAGATTTCTTTTTAATTGAAAAAAACTCAATATAGATGAGTTATAAATGTATTTCTAATGATTTTCTTAATATTATTAGAAATAAAAAAAAGTAGATTTTAATTTTAATTCAAAAAAGGTAATGAATTTACAGTCAATAGTTAATGGTTCTGGTTTGTACTAGATTCTATATTTTGTGACTTAAAATCTATATATATATTTTTTTCGGAGTTGAAAAAGAAAATTGGAATCTAGTTTCTATCGTTTTGGCGGCATGGCCGAGTGGTAAGGCGGGGGACTGCAAATCCTTTTTCCCCAGTTCAAATCCGGGTGCCGCCTCAACAACAGACTTTAAATATCAAACGTAGGAAAAGACTCTTGATACTTTCTTTTCGTTATTCTAAGCCCCCGGCTCTCGAGGTTCTATTATCTAACCTAAAGTTTTGCCTATCAGATTCAAGGAAAACTTCAAGTAGTGGAGGGCAATCTGTAAATCTTTACTTGCCACTACTAATTTAGTTCCATTTACTGAGTTTTCAATTAGATTGGATAGCCAGAGAGGGAATTTAATTAATAGTTTTGGAAAGGACCTAAGATACTTTGGATATAGACTCATGAAAGTCTCGGAATGCTCAGACATTCAATAAATATTAGATTAGATTAAGAATTGCCTTTCATTTTACTTCCAAAAATAAAAAATCATAAAAGAAAGAAAAAGTCTTCTTCTTTCTACATGTGAGTCAGATTCCTTGGATACTTCGAAAAATGTCCGTTTGCTTGTGTTTACATCTTGTCGATTCTACTAGAAATTCTATAATTAAGAATAACTCATTATAAGATAAGATAAGTGGATTTTTGGAGTAGTTCGTCAATGGTGACCAAATACCTCTCCCTTTTTTTGACTCTGCACCAGTGATTTCACTATTATTAGTGAACAATAATGGAATAGTTTCTTCATATTCATAGAAATAGGGGGCAGAATTCACATGGATATAGTAAGTCTCGCATGGGCTGCTTTAATGGTAGTTTTTACATTTTCCCTCTCTCTCGTAGTGTGGGGAAGAAGTGGACTCTAGAAATACTTCTAATTGCGGTAATAATCAAACTCTATCAACCCGTATCAACTGTTTTCGTTTTCTAGACCGTTCGGCAATTTTTTTTAATATTTTTTTTTTTAGAAATTGGATGTATGTTTTATTGACTCATTTTCTATTTTTATATCAGGGTTTACACGGTTAACCATTCATGGGGTAACCCCTTTCGAAATCTGAAGAAGCTTCCATCGAATTGGGATTATCCGTATTAAATGGATCAAACAAACAAATGAAATTGAGAAAGTATGTACATACATTTCATATTTTATTTCATTTATATTGACGTTTATAAAGAAAAAGAGAGATATAGGTGGATTTCTTTATATTAAGATATTTCACTTGTATCTTTATACATTAAAATAACCATAATGGCTAGTATGGTAGAAAGAGATATCTTTCTACCATACTCATACTAGCGGGCCCCTTAGGATACTACTGAATTTAATGCATTCCTTTCATTTAAGACGAGAAATTGAAATCTTTTTTTTTTATTGTCATTGATAGTAAAATTTTATTCAAATTAATCATTTTGACTAACGGTTTTTACGTAAATTATAAGCAAAAAAGCAGTAGGAACGAGAATGAAGAGTGCAGTAGCAATAAATGCAAGAATATTTACTTCCATAATTTAATCGTTTATTATTATTATTTTTCTTTGGAATATCTCGGGATTTAATCCCATAGAGATGAGAAATCTTTCGCTTGTAAACTCACTCAGATTAATTAGATTTCGATGATATCGAATGAAAGAAATATCATGAATAACAATATCGGAGCTATAAAATCGATTCATCGTCAAGAATTTAATAGTATAACATAGGAAGATCTTTTATCCACACCGAATACATAATGAGATTCCTGATCCAATCAAAAAAAAGTTATTTATGATTCTTTTTCCCAGCTTTCCTTTCTAAAACCTAGTTGTTTATTTTCCTTGTACAATCATCTGATGAAGTATCATAAAAAACTTTTTCGACTTCGAACAAAAAGGGTTTCTAAAGAACCTTAAATAAACAATAGAAATCAATATAGAGAAAACAAGTACGAAGTTCAATTTGAAATAAAAAAAAATTGAAAGGGTTTGTCATCTTTTTGGAAAACAAAAAAAGGGAATGTGACAAAGACGAGTCCCAGTAAAAAAACGAAAATATTCAAAAAAATTAACGAGTTAATTTGTCTTACGAGTTTTTTATTCGACATCGCCTCTAATCTTTTAAAAGAGCATATTCATTAGGGAAGACGCGTTTTATCTTTATTTTTTAAAAAACCTCTTTCCTTGGTTGGATTCGAACTATTTAAAATTCCTTGACTTCACAGAAAGAAAAGTATATATAGGTACTCTTGACAAATGTATTATACGCTACCCTATTCCATTTTCCTACACGAATTAATGGGAGAGCGGTTGACAAAAAGCGGAAACTCCATACAGTATCTCTTTCTTGAAGTGTTGAGTGTTCTCAATAATTATAATTAATTTACATAAATTATAATTAATTTACATATGTCTCTCTACCCTAGTTAAAATAATCGACCCTTTCTTTTGCTTTATGAAAAAAAAAAAGAAAACAAAAAGATAAATGAAACCATTTTCATCCCCTTGCCCAGAAACAAAAAGGGGAGTTGATGTATTGAATCCGCCGGGACTGACGGGGCTCGAACCCGCAGCTTCCGCCTTGACAGGGCGGTGCTCTGACCAATTGAACTACAATCCCATGGAAATCAAGTGGGTAGCTTACATATTCCTTCTTACGATTTCATTTTAATCATTTCAATTTGAAATTCAAATTTTTGTTTTGTAACAACGAAAGTAACAAGTGATATATTGATATCTATATGGATATCACTTTAGTGAGAGCAAGACGGATTACTGGGTAATCCTTGCATTATTA
>NC_141882.1:31392077-31399577 GCF_030686135.1 Camelina sativa
ATTTTGATTTAATTAATATATTAATTAATATAATAAGTTTTATCTTTTCTCCTACCTTCAGAAAAAAAGGCATGTCCACTGTTATTAGATATTAGAATTTTCTGAAAGGTAACTATCCCGCTTTCATATAAAAATTTATATAGAATCTTTGAAAAAGACTTTTTCATACTTCATAAAAAAGAAAAAGACTTACTGTCTTTAGGATCTGATGCTACACCGCTGCTCAATACCTTAGGGGATCCACTCTATTACATAAGTAGATTCCTAAGATTTATATCATATTATGATATAAATAAACAGCTCTTGTTGTATCGGTCCAAAACCTTAACCTTTCCAATTGATCTTTACGGTGCTTCCTCTATCAATTAAATCTTTTTTTATCCATAGAAGAAAGTATTTAGGCATATCTAGTCTTCACTTCATATTTCGATCAATGAAGTTTATTTATTTGCTACAGCTGATAAAAAATCGTTTTGGACGACGCGCTTATGTAGAAAGCCCTTTTTTGTGTTTCTAGTATTTCATTGACTAGTTGTTCGTTCTTTTTTTCTATAGTGGAGATAGTCGCACGTAATGACAGATCACAGCCATATTATTAAAAGCTTGTGGTAAAAAGGGGTTTCGTTCTAATGCCCGAAAATAATATTCTAAAGCTTTGGTATGTTCCCCATTACTTGTGTGGATAAGGCCTATATTATAGAGTATATAACTTCGATCATAGGGGTCAATTTCTAGTCGCATAGCTTCGTAATAATTCTGTAATGCTTCCGCATAATTTCCTTCAGATTGAGCCGACATCCGTTACGGTCGTCATTCGCTTTAACGAATTCTCCGTTTCAGAACCGTATGTGAGACTTTCATCTCATACGGCTCCTCCTTTAGGTGCATAATGAAAATAATATATGTAAAAATGTGATGTCATTATGAACTAAGCGGGGCTAATGTTTTTACAAGAAATCCCTAGCCAACCTTCTTGCAAAAGATCTTTTCTTACTACCAAGTGGGTTCATGCTAGATAAAAATAAAAAAGGAAACTCTCAAAATTTCTTTGTTCTCAACGCCCCTAAATTTCCAGGAATGAGTCACTTCAACAGTCTTAAATGGTTATACGGGTATCCAAAGTACGAACGAGATGGATGTTTATTGTTCCAACCATTTTAATTTAATTAGTCCCAATCCCAAAGAAGAAGAAGAAAGGGAATCATTTTGAAGAAAGTTTTTGTGTTGTTGATTTCTCGGCGTAGTGCTTCTTCCCCTATGCCTCCTATTCGTATATTGTATTAGTGTAGTAGGATTGATCTGTAATACGGGAACCATAGGTAAAAACCTTTTGCTCAATACTTTCACAATTGAAGCATCTAAGGCTGCATTAATCGTGGATACATGACAGAAGGGATTGTTTTTTATATTATAAACTTCACCTTCAAAAGCGTAGATTTTTTTTCAATACTTGTTTTTCTTTCTATTCCAATCCAAATCGGCGAGAAAAAAAAGAATAATAATGATAATCAAATCGCACCATCTCTGTAATAAGTAAAAGCCTCTTTTTCTCCGGAAGTTGTCGGAATGACTCGTAATAAGATATCGGCTACAATTGTAAAGGTTTTATCAATAAAATTTCCATTTATACGCGATCTTGGCATAGGTAGTAATCCATTCTCTAACTCTTTTTATTTCCTTTACCTTTTCTTTTGTGAGAAAATTTTCTCACAAACAAAGGAATTGTATAGTACGAACTAACATAAAAGCGGACTCATAAAAAAACACCTTCTATCTACTTCCAATTTTTCCGAGGTATCTATTAACCATAATCTAAAAAACGATGAATAACTCGCTATTCACCCAGATACTCAGTCATAATCCTGATGTCGGAGAGATGGCCGAGTGGTTGAAGGCGTAACATTGGAACTGTTATGTAGACTTTTGTTTACCGAGGGTTCGAATCCCTCTCTTTCCTTACTTTCAACTAATTCACCAATCTTACGTGATTGACCACAATGTATCAAATCCAATAAAAAAGAATAGATATAAAATCTACCTTGTTTTGATTTTGAAATAGATTCTCTACTCCTAATTTCTTTCATATGGAAAATGCTGGGAAGAGCAAACAAGGGATCCAAATCCCCCTACCAATCTATGATACATGAATAGGAAAAAGATTCCTCGACAAAATCCCTTACCTTGTGCCTTTTTATTTTTAACGGCAAAGGGGAGTTGTCCGAACTCTTGTTTTTAGTAATTTTTTTTTTACTTAAGTTAGGTTTATTAAGTCTGTCGAGAGTAATATTCTACGACAAGCAATTCATTTATTTTCAAACCGACGCATTTCCTATCTATTATTTGATTGACTAACCCTTCATATTGGAATGTGTGAAGAGTCAGATGGTTTGGCAATTCTTCAGGGGCAGATGAATCAAGAAGATTTTGAACCAAAGTTCTAGAGTTTTGTTCATCCTTCACTGTAATAATATCTCGGGGTTTGCAGCGATAACTTGGTATATCAACTATACGGCCATTAACTAAAATATGTCCATGGTTAACTAATTGGCGCGCTTGAGGAATAGTCAAAGCCATACCCAATCGAAAAAGGATGTTATCCAAACGCATTTCAAGTAATTGTAGTAAAACTTGACCTGTTGACCCCTTGGCTTTTCCGGCGATACGCACATATTTAAGTAATTGGCGTTCTGTAAGACCATAATGAAAACGCAATTTTTGTTTTTCTTCTAAACGAATACGATATTGAGATTTTTTTACGGGGCGTGATTGGTTTCTAAGATCGCTTCCTGCCTTAGGCCTTTTACTAGTTAGTCCCGGTAAAGCCCCCAGACGTCGTATTTTTTTAAAACGAGGCCCTCGGTAACGTGACATAAAGACTCCTTTTTTTATTGAAATTGTACAAAACTAAATAAAATTAAAACTGAACTAAATGATAATGATAAATGACGTGAAATACACTCCAATAAACTATTGGAATACAAAGAGTAAGAAGATATATTCTCTCAATATACAGATTTTTTTTATTGTATATACAATATATATAAATCAAATAAATCACAAAAATTTTCCTTTATTTTCTTGATTTATTTTGCAAAGATCGAACTCTTTTACCCAATATATATTCCTATATGGAAGTTTATATGACATAATATAAATGGAGTGGTAACTCTTGGAAAAAGGTCCAAGAAGTCTTTTCAATCTTCTTTGATTTTGAAAGTACATTAAAAATCATGTAAAAAAACGAAAAAATATGGAAAAGCCGGCTATCGGAATCGAACCGATGACCATCGCATTACAAATGCGATGCTCTAACCTCTGAGCTAAGCGGGCTCAAATAAAATTGAGCATGCATACAAATTCACTAAACTACTAGATCATATCAATTAACTATTCTATATAATATTTTATAATATTTTTCCTTATCTATTTAGAATTAATCATATTCTATATATTCTAGAACAGAATATAGCTCAAATAAATAGTGACTATCATTAAATAAATAAAACATAACCTTACCTTAATTAATAGAATATAGCAGTATATTGACTTTCAAATTTTAATTTCATTAGTTTCTAAATAAGAAAATCTTAATTAGATCAGAAATCTTTTTTTTTTTTTCTATCTATTCTATCTATTTCTATCTATTATCTATATAGTATAGAATTATTAGAATTTCAAATTTACGAAGTAGACTTCTCATTTTTTTTTCCATTGTACATTGTACAATTCTAAGTTTCAATAATAACTTTCTTTTCATGAAAGTAAAAAAAAAAAAAAAGAAAAAGAATCGACCGTTCGACTATTTCTTAAAATTTAAGACAACGATGAGAAAAGGAAGAACATATATATGTTATGTAATATATAACCATATTGAATTGCAAATACAAAAATGATAGAATCTTTGTTGATTAGACTAAATCAATATGAATGGGGCTCAAAAAAATGAAAGAAGATAACAAAGACATAAAATAAGTATCTATAATGTAATGAATCCCAAGGTTTCGGCATAAGAAAAAACGGAAAGACAGCATAGCATAATGAGATCCTAAAAAGGGGGATATGGCGGAATTGGTAGACGCTACGGACTTAATTGGATTGAGCCTTGGTATGGAAACCTACTAAGTGATAACTTTCAAATTCAGAGAAACCCTGGAATTAACAATGGGCAATCCTGAGCCAAATCCTGGTTTACGCGAACAAACCGGAGTTTCCAAAGCGAGAAAAAAGGGATAGGTGCAGAGACTCAATGGAAGCTGTTCTAACAAATGGAGTTCACTACCTTGTGTTGATAAAGGAATCCTTCGATCGAAACTTCAAATAAAAAAAGATGAAGGAGAAAAACCTATGTTGTATAAAATTAGGTAACACAAAACGATCTCAAAAATGACGACCTGAATCTCGATTTCTTTTTTTTTATAAACAAAATCGAAATGTTGTGAATTAATTCGAAGTTTAATAAATAATATTTATTGATCAAACGATTCAATTCATAGTCTGATAGATCCTTGATGGAACTTATTAATCGGACGAGAATAAAGATAGAGTCCCATTTTACATGTCAATACTGACAACAATGAAATTTATAGTAAGATGAAAATCCGTTGACTTTTAAAATCGTGAGGGTTCAAGTCCCTCTATCCCCAGCTCTACTCCCCGAAAAGGTTGACACCTTACTTTTTTTTCGTTATTATTTATTTGAATTAGATAGAATCTATATCATTTTTCATTTTAAAACTTAGAAAGTCTTCTTTTATTTAGAAGATCCAAGAAATTCCCGGTCCAAAACTTTTTGAATTTACTACTTTTGAGTTTCTTTTCCTTGACATAGACCTAAGTCATATATTAAAATGATACTGATACTTCAGTAGATGATACTTCGGTAATGGTAGACATAGCTTAACAGCAGGGGACTCTAAATCCCTGTGTCATATCATAATGATCCTTCAGTTACTAATGGTAGATATAGCTTAATTGCAAAGGACTGTAAATCCTTGTGTCACCATTAGGAAAATGATAATGATTCTTCGGTAAATGATTCTTCGGGAATGGTAGACATAGCTTAACAGCGGGGGACTTTAAATCCTTGTGTCACCATTCGTAAAACGAGGATGATCCTTCGCCGGGATAGCTCAGTTGGTAGAGCAGAGGACTGAAAATCCTCGTGTCACCAGTTCAAATCTGGTTCTTGGCATAGGATCGATTCATTTTGATAAGTTTCTATTCTTCAAATTAAACGTATCTTTAGTAAAAAAGGTGCAATAATCCTTTATCCCCTCTCTTTTTTTGTTCATGTTGTGGATCCAGCCGTTCAAAAAGAGTGTATAATACTTTATACATAATACATATTCGAAAGGAAAGGTTAAATGAGTTCCGTTGAATCAAACAAGTAAAAAAAGGTCTATAACTATAGTATACTATAGTATCTATAGTTGAAGGGCAGAAATACCCCAAGATTCATTCGATACAATATAAATAGAATTGTATCCCCCCCTCATTTTTTGCTTTCCGATCTTATTTATTCATTCCCAGTTATGTGACTAAAGTTGACTAAGTTATGTGCGCGATACAAAGTTCATAATTCAGAACTCTTTTTTTTAGTTCATCCTATTGGCTCGGCTTTTACGAAATAAAAAAAGTATCTTTCAAATTGGAGATCAAGCTATCTCTAATAATATGAACGAGACCTCAACTCTTCTGTTTGTTTGATCTAAAAAAGAATAGAATTCAAAATATTCCGTGAAGGTCTGTAGTTCTAGAAGCTAAGGCTCATTTTTTATCATTCAATAAGCATCTTGTATTTCATAAAAATTGGGAGCAATATAATCCTTACGTAAAGGCCACCCTATCCAACTTTCGGGCATTAGGATACGTTTCAGTCGTGGATGGCTATCATAAGTGATTCCTAACATATCATAAGATTCCCGTTCTTGAAAATCCGTACTTTTCCAAACCCAGAAAACGGATGGAATTCTAGGATTACTCCTGTGAGTAAATACTTTTATGCAGACTTCTTCCGCTTGATTAACACCATATTCTATTCTCGTAAGATGATACACGCTGGCTAAGAGGCCACCTGGTGCCACATCATAGGCACATTGCGAACGTAAATAATTGTAACCATATACATATAAAATTACAGCAATAGAATGCCAATCTTCCGGCTTTATTTGTAAAGTTTCTATTCCTTGGTAATCGAAGCCCAACGATCTATGAACCAGCCCGCGTTTGGCTAGCCAAACGGACAAAGTGCCCTGCATCTTTTTTCTTTCCCCCACACCTTTTTTATATAAAATAAGTCTTTCACATTTACCATGAGTTCTAATTTATGAAGATTTTTTTCTGATTCTCTAAAAGCCTCCTTAATTAACTAATTCGTGGGACGATACTGGACTTTTGTATTTAAAAAATGTTTCAGTAGAGATCTCTGAAGTAGATGATGGTGGATAGAGTAATTCTTGATCATAATTTCCAGTATGCGGACTGCGTACAACAAAAAACTTGTGATTGGTAGTAAAACACCGATTACCCTGTTGAGGTCTAATTCGATCCTTATAGATTTCTCTAGCTATTTTCTTACGAAGCTTTGTTATAGCGTCTATAACAGCCTCCGGTTTAGGTGGACAACCCGGCAAATAGACATCTACAGGAATTAGCTTATCAACTCCTCGAACAGTACTATAAGAATCGGTACTGAACATCCCCCCTGTAATTGTACACGCTCCCATAGCAATAACATACTTTGGTTCAGGCATTTGTTCATATAATCGCACTAAAGAAGGAGCCATTTTCATTGTTACTGTACCTGCTGTTAAAATAAGGTCCGCCTGTCTAGGACTCGATCTTGGTACTAACCCATAACGATCAAAGTCAAATCGGGAGCCTATTAATGAGGCAAATTCAATGAAACAACAACTGGTACCATAAAGAAGCGGCCATAGGCTGGAAAGTCTTGACCAATTTGAAAGATCATTTAACGTAGTTGAAATAACGGAATTTTTTGTTGTTCGATCAAGTACGGGAAACTTAATGGAATTCATAATTGTTTCAATGGTTTTTTTTTTACTTTTATTATTATTATTGTATTGTACAAGTATTCGGGAAACGAACTAAGACCATTCCAATGCTCCTTTTCGCCATGCATAAACTAAACCAAGAATTAAGATAAGCACGAAAATGAAAGCTTCTATAAAAGCAGATACCCCCAGGACATCGAAACTCATTGCCCACGGATACAGAAAAACAGTTTCAACATCAAAAACAACAAAAACTAGAGCAAACATATAATAACGGATTCTAAATTGTAACCAAGCATCCCCGATCGGTTCTATACCTGATTCATAACTAGAAAGTTTCTCCGGCCCCTTCCTAATTGGAGATAAAACTCCGGAAATTATAAATGCCAAAACAGGAATAGCACTTGATATTATTAAAAATGCCCAGAAAATATCATATTCGTAAAGCAGAAACATAGACGAACTCCTATGAATGTGGAAAAAATAC
>NC_141882.1:31404577-31432077 GCF_030686135.1 Camelina sativa
GGCTGAAACAGGTGAAATCAAAGGGCATTATTTGAATGCTACTGCGGGTACATGTGAAGAAATGATCAAAAGAGCTGTATTTGCCAGAGAATTGGGAGTTCCTATCGTAATGCATGACTACTTAACAGGGGGATTCACCGCAAATACTAGTTTGGCTCATTATTGCCGAGATAATGGCCTACTTCTTCACATCCACCGTGCAATGCACGCTGTTATTGATAGACAGAAGAATCATGGTATGCACTTCCGTGTACTAGCTAAAGCTTTACGTCTATCTGGTGGAGATCATGTTCACGCGGGTACAGTAGTAGGTAAACTTGAAGGAGACAGGGAGTCAACTTTGGGCTTTGTTGATTTACTGCGCGATGATTATGTTGAAAAAGATCGAAGCCGCGGTATCTTTTTCACTCAAGATTGGGTCTCACTACCTGGTGTTCTGCCTGTGGCTTCAGGGGGTATTCACGTTTGGCATATGCCTGCTTTGACCGAGATCTTTGGAGATGATTCTGTACTACAATTCGGTGGAGGAACTTTAGGCCACCCTTGGGGAAATGCACCGGGTGCCGTAGCTAACCGAGTAGCTCTGGAAGCATGTGTACAAGCTCGTAATGAGGGACGTGATCTTGCAGTCGAGGGTAATGAAATTGTCCGTGAAGCTTGCAAATGGAGTCCTGAACTAGCTGCTGCTTGTGAAGTATGGAAAGAGATCAGATTTAACTTCCCAACCGTCGATAAATTAGATGGCCAAGAGTAGATAAATTAGATTAGATTAGATTAGTAATTCACGTTTGTTTTATTAGTTTAATTGCACTCGGCTCAATCTTTTTTTTACTAAAACGATTGAGCCGAGTTTATCTGTTGTATATACTATTTTTTTTATAGATACATACTTAATCTAGATATAAAAAAACTCTTCAATAAAAAAAAAAGAAGATTAAACACAACTACAATTTTGTTATTGTAGTGTTGTGTCCACAAGAAATCCTATACGAAATATGGATTCTTAGGAGTGTTGTATTCTTGCGTGTCAGGGCTTGAACCAAGTATCCCCGCTTCTTCTACCCCATCCTGCATGTTGTCCTTTTCTTTTCATTCCGTATTGGAATAAAAAAACGTTTTTTATTTTATATTAGTATACGAGATTTTACTAAAAAAGTTCTTCATATCCTTATATTCATAAGCGAAGAACAAATATTTCTTTTTTTTTTTTTATGAGAATTTTACACAATATAAGAAAATCCTTTTTTTCATTTAGAATTGAAATTTATTAATTTCAATTACTTTACTTTTACTTAATAATCTTAGCAATTGCATCGATATGTTTTGCTTACTCTGAATAGAAAATGAACTATTCAAAAAAATTTTGCATTTTTCAATTTTTTCATTGAATGACTATTCATCTATTGTTATTGTATTTTCATTTAAATAGAGGCCAGAAGCTCTATGGAAAAATCGTGGTTCAATTTTATGTTTTCTAAGGGAGAATTGGAATACAGAGGCGAACGAAGTAAAGCAATGGATAGTTTTGCTCCTGGTGAAAAGACTACTATAAGTCAAGACCGTTTTATATATGATATGGATAAAAACTTTTATGTTTGGGGTGAGCGTTCTAATTATTCCAACAATGTTGATCTTTTAGTTAGCTCCAAGGACATTCGCAATTTCATATCGGATGACACCTTTTTTGTTAGGGATAGTAATAAGAATAGTTATTCTATATATTTTGATATAAAAAAACAAAATTTTGAGATTGACAATGATTTTAGTAACCTAGAAAATTTTTTTTATAATTATTGTAGTTCTAGTTATCTGAATAATAGATCTAAAGGTGACAACGATCTGCACTATGATCCTTACATTAAGGATACTAAATATAATTGTACTAATTACATTAATAGTTGCATTGATTCTTATTTTCGTTCTTACATCTGTATTGATAGTAACTTTTTAAGCGATAGTAATAATTCCAATGAAAGTTACATTTATAATTTCATTTGTAGTGAAAGTGGAAAGATTCGTGAAAGCAAAAATTACAAGATAAGAACTAATAGGAATCGTAGTAATTTAATAAGTTCTAAGGATTTCGATATAACTCAAAACTACAATCAATTGTGGATTCAATGCGACAATTGTTATGGATTAATGTATAAGAAAGTCAAAATAAATGTTTGTGAACAATGTGGACATTATTTGAAAATGAGTAGTTCAGAGAGAATCGAGCTTTCGATTGATCCGGGTACTTGGAATCCTATGGATGAAGACATGGTCTCCGCGGATCCCATTAAATTTCATTCGAAGGAGGAACCTTATAAAAATCGTATTGACTCTGCTCAAAAAACTACAGGATTGACTGACGCTGTTCAAACTGGTACAGGTCAACTAAACGGTATTCCGGTAGCCCTTGGGGTTATGGATTTTCGGTTTATGGGGGGTAGTATGGGATCCGTAGTAGGCGAAAAAATAACTCGTTTGATCGAGTATGCTACCAATCAATGTTTACCTCTTATTTTAGTGTGTTCTTCCGGAGGAGCACGAATGCAAGAAGGAAGTTTAAGTTTGATGCAAATGGCTAAAATTTCTTCGGTTTTATGTGATTATCAATCAAGTAAAAAGTTATTCTATATATCAATTCTTACATCTCCTACTACCGGTGGAGTGACAGCTAGTTTTGGTATGTTGGGGGATATCATTATTGCCGAACCCTATGCCTATATTGCATTTGCGGGTAAAAGAGTAATTGAACAAACATTGAAAAAAGCCGTGCCTGAAGGTTCACAAGCGGCTGAATCTTTATTACGTAAGGGCTTATTGGATGCAATTGTACCACGTAATCTTTTAAAAGGTGTTCTGAGCGAGTTATTTCAGCTCCATGCTTTTTTTCCTTTGAACAAAAATTAAATCAAATAGAACGGTTCGTTTATCAGAATTAAATGAAAACCCTGAAAAATTCATTTTTCTTTCGAATCATTTTTTTTATCGATATTCTTGTTTACTACTCAGTAAACCTCTATCAACAAGATAAAAAGTGAATTTTTTTTTAAGTTCAAATTAGACTAGACAAATACAAAAAAGTTTATTTTCCTCCCTTGCTTGTTAATGACTATTATAAGATATAAGAGAAAAAGAATAATCAATCTAACAAGGGGATTATGATACATCTATTTGGTTTTGAAAGATGAATTAGTCTATTTATTTAGTTTGGCGTTTCTTGTACCTATTTTTTTATTCTATTTCTATTAGGTTCTATTCTATATATTTCTATTAGGTTGTATATTAGTATTAGATATATATTTACTTAAAGATACTTAGTATAATTATATAATATATATAATAGAAATAAAAAAAATACAAGATATTCTAAGATATCTTTAGAATTCAGAATATAACAATAACAGGTACAAATATTAAATTGAGGTACCCATTTTATGACAACTTTCAAT
This sequence comes from Camelina sativa, assembly GCF_030686135.1. Taxonomy (NCBI): domain Eukaryota; kingdom Viridiplantae; phylum Streptophyta; class Magnoliopsida; order Brassicales; family Brassicaceae; genus Camelina; species Camelina sativa. The sequence continues at coordinate 31,408,018 of NC_141882.1, forward strand.
AACTTACCCTCTATTTTTGTGCCTTTAGTAGGCCTAGTCTTTCCGGCAATTGCAATGGCTTCTTTATTTCTTCATATTCAAAAAAATAAGATTTTTTAGATCGGCTGAAACCTAATCGTATCACCCCTTTTTTATTTTAAAAACTTCGATTCGATTCGATAAGACCCATTTGGTAGAATATTGTATAACACATAGATTCCTACAAACATAAATAAAAAAAGCTCTTATGCGTGTGTAAACGTAAAAAAACTTGCGCTCTTTTGAAAAATGGATCATCATCGGGCCGATGTCTGAAATTCCAGTGAATCTATTTATTTGTATGTATATAACTATAGGGGATCATATAAAGGAAGGAGATGTTATTATTTTAGAAATAAACAATTCAATTCTATTAATTACTCCTAAGGTAAAGGTTCACAACAAAATAGTGGATGAGAGTTACTTTGAAAAAAAAAAAGAAAGTCATATTTTCTCAATTCCAAAAAAATGTATAACTGGATCTAATATATATGAGTTGGCGATCAGAATCTATATGGATAGAATTTATAACGGGGTCTCGAAAAACAAGTAATTTCTGCTGGGCCTTTATCCTATTTTTAGGTTCATTAGGATTCTTATTGGTTGGAACTTCCAGTTATCTTGGTAGAAATGTTATATCGTTATTTCCGTCCCAGGAAATCATTTTTTTTCCACAAGGGATTGTGATGTCTTTCTATGGGATCGCGGGTCTCTTTATTAGTTGCTATTTGTGGTGCACTATTTTGTGGAATGTGGGTAGTGGTTATGATCTTTTCGACCGAAAAGAAGGAATAGTGCGTATTTTTCGTTGGGGATTTCCTGGAAAAAGTCGTCGCATCTTTTTACGATTCTTTATGAAAGATATTCAGTCCATCAGAATAGAAGTTAAAGAGGGTGTTTCTGCTCGGCGTGTCCTTTATATGGAAATTCGAGGTCAAGGGGCTATTCCTTTAATTCGTACTGATGAGAATTTTACTACACGAGAAATTGAGCAAAAAGCTGCCGAATTGGCTTACTTCTTGCGTGTACCAATTGAAGTATTTTGAAATGAATTAATTTTAAAAGACTAAATGCTTTGGCAGTAGGAAGAAAAAACGAAATAATTTATTTTTTTCCTTTTTTCAATTGAATATTAATCTATTCTTTTATGCTCGTTTTTTTTGATATATTTGATAGAAAAGGAGTTTCTTCGTCTCGAAATTAGTATTGATCGAAAAAGGGGGAATAACATCCTGGAAACCCAATTTTTCTTGATTCAAGTTGGAAGTGTATTCTGAGTCTATTTCTGTATTCTTTCTAGATTCAAAGCAAAGACTCAGTATTGAATCAACAGCAAAAGAGAAAATGGATTCATAGGCTAACTATATTCTATTCGAATTAGAATAGAAACTCATGCTCGATAGAAATATTAGATCTAATAGAATCAACAAATGAGGTAGGTTCATTAACAATTCACAGATTCAAAATGGCAAAAAATAAAGCATTCATTCCTTTTTTTTATTTTACATCTATAGTCTTTTTGCCCTGGTTGATCTCTCTCTGCTGTAATAAAAGTTTGAAAACTTGGATTACTAATTGGTGGAATACTAGACAATGTGAAACTTTTTTGAATGATATTCAAGAAAAAAGTGTTCTAGAAAAATTCATACAATTAGAGGAACTATTCCAGCTCGATGAAATGATAAAGGAATACCCAGAAACCGATTTACAACAATTTCGTCTAGGAATCCACAAAGAAACGATCCAATTCATCAAGATACACAATGAGTATCGTATCCATACAATCTTGCACTTCTCGACAAATCTAATATCTTTCGTTATTCTAAGTGGTTATTCCTTTTGGGGTAAGGAAAAGCTTTTTATTCTGAATTCTTGGGTTCAAGAATTTCTATATAATTTAAGTGATACAATTAAAGCTTTTTCGATTCTTTTATTAACTGATTTATGTATTGGATTCCATTCGCCTCACGGTTGGGAACTAATGATTGGTTATATTTACAAAGATTTTGGGTTTGCTCATTATGAGCAAATTTTATCTGGTCTAGTTTCTACCTTTCCAGTCATTCTTGATACAATTTTTAAATATTGGATTTTTCGTTATTTAAATCGTGTATCTCCGTCACTTGTAGTGATTTATCATGCAATAAACGACTAAAAAAAGATTCACCGATCCAATTTTAATCTTTCGTACCTTATACATCATAACCAAATCAAAGTCGTATTTACTTTACTCTTTTTACCCATGAGGGATTCCTTGTATATTTCAACAAAAAAATTTGATTTTTTTTCAGTAAATGTAAATAGCAGAATTGTGGCTAGGGAAGTATATTATCGACCTAGCTAACTTTATTGTAGAAATTTTCGGGATAAATGATTGGACCATGCAAACTAGAAATACCTTTTCTTGGATAAGGGAAGAGATTACTCGCTCCATATCTGTCTCACTCATGATATATATAATAACTTGGGCATCCATTTCAAGTGCATATCCGATTTTTGCCCAGCAGAATTATGAAAATCCACGAGAGGCAACTGGGCGTATTGTATGTGCCAATTGCCATTTAGCTAATAAGCCCGTGGATATTGAGGTTCCACAAACGGTACTTCCTGATACTGTATTTGAAGCAGTTGTTAAAATTCCTTATGATATGCAACTAAAACAAGTTCTAGCTAATGGTAAAAAAGGAGCTTTGAATGTGGGAGCTGTTCTTATTTTACCGGAGGGGTTTGAATTAGCCCCCCCCGATCGTATTTCACCCGAGATGAAAGAAAAGCTGGGAGATCTGTCTTTTCAGAATTATCGCCCCAATAAAAAAAATATTCTTGTGATAGGTCCTGTTCCTGGTCAAAAATATAGTGAAATAACCTTTCCTATTCTTGCTCCGGACCCTGCTACTAATAAAGATGTTCACTTCTTAAAATATCCTATATACGTAGGTGGAAACAGGGGAAGGGGTCAGATTTATCCTGATGGTAGCAAAAGTAACAATACAGTTTATAATGCTACGGCAGGAGGGATAATAAGCAAAATTTTACGAAAAGAAAAAGGGGGATACGAAATAACCATAGTGGATGCATCAAATGGACGCGAAGTTATTGATATTATCCCTCGAGGCCTAGAACTTCTTGTTTCCGAGGGCGAATCCATTAAACTCGATCAACCATTAACGAGTAATCCTAATGTGGGTGGATTTGGTCAGGGGGATGCGGAAATAGTACTTCAAGATCCATTACGTGTCCAAGGCCTTTTGTTCTTCTTAGGATCGGTTGTTTTGGCACAAATCTTTTTGGTTCTTAAAAAGAAACAGTTTGAGAAGGTTCAATTATCCGAAATGAATTTTTAGATCTGTCTATTTAGCTTTATCAAATTCGTAAAAAAGAACAAAAAAATTATGAAAAGCCTTTTGCCTCTTTTTAGATTTGCTATTCTAGATGTCAGAAATTACTTGTATCATAGTCCTAATACTAGTATGTATATTGAGAAGAATTCACTTTACCCCCCCTTTATTTATTTTTCAATAAAAATTTGAAAAACGAAAAGAGGTGTGATGTAACTCTGTCGTTATTGACCAATTGAAATTGATAGAATGTATGAATAATCAAGAGTTTTTTTTCTAGTCGAATGGCAAAAATTGACTAGATACTAAAATCAGATAAGGAACGCACGCGCCGAAAAAAAAGGGAACCATAAATCGGCGAAACAACAAGTTTTAGGGACTATAGGGAGTATTTTTTATCTTGCTAGTCTTCGACACAAGAAAAGGAATTTTAGACATCCTTTTCTTGTGTCCATCTTGTCCGTCTTGATTCAATTCGTTAAAAATTCCTATTCTTAGTTTACATATATATTACTGTTTCTATATATATAACGTTTTAATATATTATAATATATTAATTAAAAGTATATATAATTATTAATTAATAATATAATAGTAGTTACTTTTTGTAGTTTTCTTTTTTTTTTCAATTTTGATGAAATACTAAATAAATAAAATAAGAAAAAACTTATATTTCTATTTTATATAGTATAGACCAAATTGAAAATTTTAATGATAGATCTAATGATAAAAAATATTGTGTCAGCCGGGGAAGCAGGAAAAGGGGGAATTAAGTGATTCCCCTTTTTTATTCTATCTTTGAAAGGTTAAAAAATACTATATGTTCATAATCTACTAATCTAATTAAGTTCATTTTTCAAAAACACGATAAAAATTTGTTCTGATTATTAGCAGTTCAACGGGACCCCCTCGAATCAGACAAAGAAGGAAGAGTTGGGCCCCGTTGAGTTCTTATGTTTTCACGTCTATAACTCAGCTCATCCAATTTTTACAGGGATGAACCTAATCCTGAATATGAACCATAAAAGAAAATACCTATTAAACCGATCACAAGAATACCAGCTACAGTACCTATTACCCAAAGAGGAATCCTTCCAGTAGTATCAGCCATTTATCCCGCTTCCCTCCACATTTCATCGAGTGGTCATGCTAGAAACATAAACAGTCAGAGATAATTATTATATATAATCCATCCGAATGGGATAAGAAAATTACTCCTCTTTCTTTTTTATTTTATTATTCTATGCTCTTTTCTTAATTGAAGAAATAATTCGAAAATAAAACAGCAAGTACAAAAATGAGTAATAACCCCCAATAGAGACTGGTACGATTTAATTCAACACTTTGTTCGTTCGGATTTGATTGTGTCATAGCTCTATAATTGAATTAGGTTTATCGTTGGATGAACTGCATTGCTGATATTGACCCCAAAAAAGAAACGGTAGGTACAGCTAGTCCATGAACAGCCAACCAGCGCACTGTAAAAATTGGATAGGTCCTATCTATAGTCATTGGGTCCTCCTAAAAAGATCTACTAAATTCGTCGAGTTGTTCCAAAGGATCAAAACGGCCTGTTATTAATGGAATGCCTTGTCGGCTCTCTGTAAAATACTCGTTTGGACGAGGGCTCCCGAACACATCGTAAGCTAAACCGGTGCTGACGAATAACCAGCCCGCAATGAATAGGGAAGGTATAGTAATGCTATGAATGACCCAGTATCGAATACTGGTAATAATATCAGCAAAAGAACGTTCTCCTGTGCTTCCAGACATACTGAACTCCAGATATTCTCGTAGGGAATCGATTCTGTAAAAGATGAATCAGTAAATTAAAATTAACTGAGATTGCATCTTTGTGAGATCGTCAATAAAGTACCAAGGGTATTTTTAGAGTCTACCGAATCAGTATAGCTATCCTTCTTCTGACACAGCAACGCAATTTGAATTAGTATAGAAATGGGGTGTTAGATAATTTTTTTTTCTTGCTTGTCGATGTATAACCGTGTCCCACTTTTTCAAATTACTGTAATCTATAAGGGGCTTTGATCCTTTATTCGTTTTGGACTAGAAAATAAACTAAAGATTAGATAAAATGAAAACCCAAGAGGTTAGTTTTTAATTCTAATAATTCATGAAGGAAATTTTCATATTGTCCCAAGTTAATTGAATTAAAAATTAATAAATTTCATTTTCATTGCATATGCATAATTGTAGAATAGATTTTTTTTAATGATAATGTGATCCCCCCCTTTTACTTTTTGTTTCATTTTAAGGAATGAATTTGCAGTAACAAGAAAAAGAAGAATAGTTTTGGATTGGATCAATTAAAAAGAACAACAAATAATAATAAAAATAATAACAAAAATAAAAATAATAACAAAAATACTAAATATTTGTAATGGGTGCATTGTTTTGTTGTATTCAATTCACAATTCAAAGGTTTTTTTCTTTCTTTAACTAACTACAAAGGTGATGGGTTTTTCACTCTATTTTCTATATAATCTCGAAAGAAAACAACCTAAAACCTTGAAAGGAAACGATAATAGAAATTGCTAATTACAAGTTTTAAAAATCTAGTTATCTTTTAAAATCTAGTTAAAATAAATAAATATTTTTTGGACTAATCTCGTTCTCCGTGTAGGATACCTCTTTTCTTTTTAGTCTCATTCGATAGATTAAATGAAGAAAACTGCTCTACTATTTAATCTAATGAGTTCAAATTTAAGTAAATTCAATTTTAATAAAGTAGAAAGGGGCATATTCTAGGTTCTAAGGTCAATTAAAAAAAAAAGAATAAAACAACTTATTTTCAAATTTTTACATATTAATTCAAAAAAAGTTATATGTTTTGACTGACGTTAGATAATAGAGTTTTTTTTATTATTAATTTCTTAAAGAGTTTTTCAATTAATTAGTTACGTTAATTCTGACTCCTGAGATAGTGCAGATGCCAAAGACGATGAATTGAGTTCTTTTTATCCTTCTCTATTTTTGTTCATACCACCTATAATGATTGATAATTCACCAATTTTCAATTGAATTTTTTAATTCTTGGAACTAGTTATCTTTCTCTATTTCTAAAAAAAAATTTCAATTGAAACTTAGGGAAGTACTTTAGAAACATATGTATAAAAAAACATATTTTATTGAGTCCCTTCATGCTTACTATAACTAGTTATTTCGGTTTTCTACTAGCAGCTTTAACTATAACCTCAGTTCTATTTATTGGTCTAAGCAAAATACGACTTATTTGAAATTAATGGAATGCAGATTTTTTTATAAAAAAAGGTTTTCGGTGGTATTTCATATGTTCAATAGTTGCTTACCGTGTTAATTACCCAATTTTGGTCATTCAGATTCATCGGCAATACAGATTAAGAGCTAGGAATAGATAGTACCTCTCTTTTCTCCCTTTCAAAAATGAAAACAAAAGAAAATTGAAATGATTGAAGTTTTTTTATTTGGAATCGTCTTAGGTCTAATTCCTATTACTTTAGCTGGATTATTCGTAACTGCTTATTTACAATACAGACGTGGTGATCAGTTGGACTTTTAATTAATTAACATCTCGTTTTTTTACTGACCTCCTTCTTGCTTTCCTATGCGGGAGGTCTAATTCCGATTGCTGCTCAGTAATTTTGAACAGTGGAATTTTGACACAATCTAATAAACAAGAGTGAAATCACGCTCTGTAGGATTTGAACCTACGACATTGGGTTTTGGAGACCCACGTTCTACCGAACTGAACTAAGAGCGTTTTTCTTGTTTTTTTTCTAAAAAACGAAAAGGCTAGAAAGAGGGCATTCTTTAACCCGACTCGATTTTGTACGTATATACTATATCCTACATAGTATATCATAAATTTCAGAATTATATGTATGTCCGATTTTATTAAAAAAATCGATCAAAACAGATACCTCGTTACTGCTCAGAAGAGCAGTAATAGGTAGGGATGACAGGATTTGAACCCGTGACATTTTGTACCCAAAACAAACGCGCTACCAAGCTGCGCTACATCCCTTTCAATTGGTTTACAGTGTCATTGTAGAGAATTCCTGTCTTGTTTTCCACATCCTTCTTCTTTTTTTATTGGTATATCAAATTCATTTATTCTTTTTTCTCGTATTTCTCATATCAGATAACAAAGATATAATAAAAAAATTTCTTTTTTTTTTACAAAAATTCTCTCAATTTAAATTTTACATAAAAAGGCGTTTACGTTTTCAAATAGAATCTATAAGATCGTTCTAGTAGACAATATTTAAATTATAATTTTGAAAGCGGGGGGACGGAAGTTACGTATACAAATACAAGAACTTCTTAATTACATGTACATCTGTAGTTATATATATTACTATATATAATGTAATACAATAAAGAAGAAAGAAGGAGGATTTCAAATGCGAGATCTAAAAACATATCTTTCCGTAGCACCGGTACTAAGTACTCTATGGTTCGGTTCGTTAGCAGGTTTATTAATAGAGATTAATCGTTTATTTCCGGATGCATTAACATTTCCCTTTTTTTAATTCTAGTTATTAACATCAGAAAGGGGTGAAAATTTTAGAGATACAATCAACGACCGGGGACTCCCCCCCCCCTTTTTCTAATTTATTATAAAAAATTAATTAGAAAAAAGGGGGGGGGGGAGGTCATAAAAACGAGGGTTCAGGATCCAATTAAATTAGTAATAGAACGAAAAAAGTGTTGCTAGGGAAAGAGTATCCTATGAGATATTTAAAAAAATACTGTACAAAGATTTTCAATATAGTTTTCACAAAATCATTGTATTGTATTACTTAATTATTTTATTTTTATTTAATTACTAATTAATAAAATATTCATTGCAACGAAATATTTCAGAAATTTTTTTAGTTAACAGCTTCTATTTTTTTGGTTCTTGTTCTTTCTGGATCCTAAAATTAAAATAGAAGATTGAGGTGAATCATAAATCCAAAGGAGGTTTCATGGCCAAGGGTAAAGATGTTCGAGTAACAATTATTTTGGAATGTACCAGTTGTGTTCGAAATGATATTAAGAAAGAATCGGCGGGAATTTCCAGATATATTACTCAAAAGAATCGGCATAACACCCCCAGTCGATTGGAATTGAGAAAATTCTGTCCCTATTGTTATAAACATACAATTCACGGCGAAATCAAGAAATAGATCAAATTGAGTGTTTGTATGTCAACTTTTATTTTAAGAACAGGAATAATGCTCGTATCTATATATTATTACATATATATAAATATAAACAAATAAATCAATAGAAAGAAATCTAATCCTATATTTTTAATTCTATATAGAAACTCTATCCTATATAGAAATAGCAATCGTTTTTATTTTGATCCGACCAAAATAGGATTTTAGAGATAAGGAATAAAAAATTATGAATAAATCTAAGCGACTTTTTACTAAATCCAAGCGATCTTTTCGTAGGCGTTTGCCCCCGATCCAATCGGGGGATCGAATTGATTATAGAAACATGAGTTTAATTAGTCGATTTATTAGTGAACAAGGAAAAATATTATCTAGACGGGTGAATAGAGTGACTTTAAAACAACAACGATTAATCACTATTGCTATAAAACAAGCTCGTATTTTATCTTTGTTACCTTTTCTTAATAATCAGAAACAATTTGAAAGAAGTGAGTCGACCCCTAGAACTACTAGCCTTAGAACCAGAAAAAAATAGACTTATTCTTGAATTGAATAACAATTCCAATCTGAAGGAATTAAAAAAGAGATGAATGTTTTGTTTTGACGACTTTTTTATAATACTAATTTCTACTCTACCTTCCCCGAGCTCATTCTCCTTAGAACTCTATTTCAAAAATTTTCGTGGGTTTCTTCCAATCCCCTTATTTTTTTATGTCATTCGAAATTGTATAAAGACAACTCCTATTTAATAGAGCTATTTGTGCAAGTATTTTCCGATTAAGAAGTAATTGCTTCTTGTACAGATTGTGTATGAATTGGTTATAACTATAGAATACCCCCATTTCGTGAATTACGGCATTTATTCGAGTGATCCATAAACGGCGAAAATCTCTTTTTCTTTTACCCCTATCCCGATGAGCCGAAACTAAAGCTCTTATTCTCTGTTGAGTCATAGTTCGTGTAAGTCGTGAATGAGCCCCTCGAAAGCTTGATGCAAATAAACGAAGTTTTGTTCTACGCCTCCGAGCTATATATCCGCGTTTAATTCTAGTCATTGAATAAATCAAACTTTGATGAATAACTAATTCTTTTTTTAGTTATTCTTTTCCCCTTTACTAGTCTATTAATAATCAAACGAATTATTCCAATGTATAAAAAAAATTCCAATGGCTTTTGCTACTCTAACCTTCCCCACCACTATTTTTTGCTAGGTATTTTCCTTTGCTTTGAAAGGATAAATCCCCTTGATATAAAAAAATAGAATAACTACAAAAAGTAGTAAATAGAAATAGAATTGGATAAATAGTGGGTTCCATCGTTTCTATGGTTACTTCTAAAACGGTGAGGTCCTCTCTATACACCGGAGCTCCTTCTTTTAATTAATCAATACTATTGGTAACTTGCACAATTCACATTCTTTGGCTCTACCCCATGAATATTCCAGTAATAGGTCTTTCACAATGAGATCCCCTTTATACAGTAACGGTATTTCATTTTGAAAATTGATTTGGTCATTTACCCTGTTAGTCCGTTCTTTTCTTTTAAGAGTGGAATCTTTTTTCTAAAAAATGGAATTTCCCCCGCTTAATGGATAATCATTTGTTATCATTGGGGGTTTTCTAAAAAATGGAGTTGGTTGGATTTGCACCAATGTAAACCATAAGTTTCAGACACAATAGAATATATGAACGATCTATATTTTTTAAATAATGAATCGAGTTCCTCCATTCTATTTTATTCACAGGTACTGATCCGTGATATTTCAAAAAGAATTTCCTTTTTATGTCTCAGTCTATGATCTAAACGAGTCGCACATACACCCGAGTACATGTTCCTCGTCGCTGAGGGCATCCCCGAAGCGCTGGGGATTTCGTGACGTTTCGGATTGGCTGTCTTGTATTTCTAATAAGTTGTTTAATGGTTGGCATACGGAATCATATAAATAATGGGCTGGTTTAGATTAGTTCTAACCGGCTAATTCTGAATTACTTCTCTATCAAGATTCTCTTCAATATAAAAAAAATATTGAAGAGAATATGAAAGTAAACCTTTAATCTAAAAAGATATAAAATTAGAAATTGTAGATTTGTATGAAATCGCTCCTATGTTTTATTGAACCGCTACAAGATCAACAATTCCATGAGTTTGGGCTTCTGTTGCTGACATAAAAACATCCCTTTCCATGTCTTCGGATACAACCCATATAGGTTTGCCCGTTCTTTGTACATAAACCCTTGTGATGGTTTCGCGAAGTTTTAGTAATTCTTCCGCTTCCAAGATAAATTCTCCCGTTTGTGCCTCATAAAACGAACTTGCGGGTTGATGGATCATTACCCTGATGATATAGTTTCTATTTCGCAGAATGAGGCAGGATAAAAAAAAAAAACAGAGAAAATTGAATAACCGTACAGGCTTTTTTGTGCATTGCATACGGCTCCACTATGGAATTGACTTTTTTTACCTTTCCTTTTGGCGAAAGAAAACAAAATATAGGTTGTATTATACGCAGATCCAAAAATCATCCAATTACCATCCTTCTTTTTTTGTAGAAGTTAAAAAAATACTATGATGGTTCCGTTGCTTTATATATCATTTTTTTGATTCAGCAATCCCAAAGTGTCTTTTTTTTGATAAATTTTGTAAATAAGCTTCCGGTGTGAAAACAAAGTTTGTGACGCTGAAATGTGCCCAAATAGGTAAGATATCATTTGAAATACCTCTTCCTTATCTCATACTACTCTTTCAATATATAATCTAATTTTTTTTAATCTAAAAAATTTCATATTGAATTCGAAGTGCCATGCTATTATTACTTAACTAATTCATATTTCCGATGGCGAAGGCATAGTATTTTTTCTCGAAAATAAAAAACTCATTGGCGCCAAGCGTGAGGGAATGCTATACGTTTGGTAATTGCTCCTCCGACCAGGATAAAGGATGCTATTGAAGCGGCCAATCCCATGCATATTGTCTGTACATCGGGTCGCACAAATTGCATAGTATCATAAATAGCCATTCCAGATATTACCCATCCACCAGGAGAGTTTATAAACAAATAAAGATCTTTGGTATCCTTTTCTATACTGAGATATATCATAAGACTAATAAGTTGATTCGAGATTTCGGTATCAACCTCTTGGCCTAAAAAAAATAATCTTTCTCGATAAAGTCGGTTGATTAGGATAAAATTTTATTCCTTAGGAGCCGTACAGGCACCTTTTGGTGCATACGGTTCAACAAAAATTGTGAAAAAATCAATGTGTCGATTCCAACCTCCCCTTTTTTCATAGAAGGTTTTTCTTTCTAACTTATAACGGAAGGGCTTGCTCCCAAAAGTAAAAGAAATTTTTAGTTTTGGCGCCTTTTATTAGATATTATAATCCTCTAATAAAACGATTGATTAAGCCTGTCAGACTCATTTGATTCATTGATATTTTTTTTTCATCGAGGTTCAGTTGAAATGGCGATGGTTTTTTCTTGTTCCTGAATGGGCTTTTTACTTTTTTTATTCCATTTTTTAGGTTTATGCTCTACCCCGAGTAAAAGGAAAAATTTGCCCGATTTTGATTTGCACATATAGGACAAATAAACTAAATACCGCGTCTTTTTTTACTACTCCTTCGTTTTTTTTCAATTCATTTCTTTCACATGTCTTCTGTCAAATAGTCAACAAATTTTGAATTATTTTATTTGAGCAACAGTTTTAGATAACCCTGTTTCAAATTTTTTATAGAATTTTTATCAGAATTTTGCATATCATATTAAGTAGTTAATTATAAAAATATTATATATTAATTATCAATTGGGTTTTTGCTAAACGGAGCCTGGATACTTCATTTTATTAGTCCGATCACGTAAACCATAAAAAAATTTGATAATCTAATATCAATCTAAATACTCCCTGCATTTAATTCCACTTTATTTTTTGCGCTTCGCGTTACAAATTTTTGATAATTCAATCAATCGTTTCGAGCGAAACAGAGGATATCTCGATCGAGGGAGAAAATGGGGAAATCCCATATAGCCCGATATATCTGACAAGTCGCACTATATGTCAACCCAAGATGTATCTCCTTCTCCAGGACTTCGAAAAGGTACTTTTGGAACGCCAATAGGCATGAAATGAAAAAAAAAAGAGAATGAAGTTCTCTATTTCACTTTGATGTGGAAACGTAAGATTGGGGTTTCGGTTTTTAATACTATTATCCTTTTTTCCTACTTTATTAATCATATTTCAATTAATTATATTTAATACATAAGTTGAATAAGCTTAAATAAAATATAAAATAAAAGTAAAGTAAGAGAGAATTAATAAAACTAAAGGAAATTTTTTACGAACGGGCTTCTGAATGATCAATAACAATAGCTATCTTGGTTCATATAAAATAGGATTCACCCCCATTGCGTATTGGTACTTATCGGATATAGAATAGATCCGCTTCCCTTTTTTCTATGAATTGAATTGTTCCATTATTACTAACAGAATAGAACAAATATTAATCCTTTCTCCGAAAAAAATTACCTAAAAAGGGGGGGTACGTAGCATAGTTTTTTCCAATGCAATAAAGTTACATAGTGTCTATTTTTCGTTGATAAAGGGGTATTTCCATGGGTTTGCCTTGGTATCGTGTTCATACTGTTGTATTGAATGATCCCGGTCGTTTACTTTCTGTTCATATAATGCATACTGCTCTAGTTGCTGGTTGGGCCGGCTCGATGGCTCTATATGAATTAGCAGTTTTTGATCCCTCCGACCCCGTTCTTGATCCAATGTGGAGACAAGGTATGTTCGTTATACCTTTCATGACTCGTTTAGGAATAACCAATTCGTGGGGCGGTTGGAATATTACAGGAGGGACTATAACGAATCCGGGTCTTTGGAGTTACGAAGGGGTAGCCGGAGCACATATCGTGTTTTCTGGCTTGTGCTTCTTGGCAGCTATTTGGCATTGGGTATATTGGGATCTAGAAATTTTTTGTGATGAACGTACAGGAAAACCTTCTTTGGATTTACCCAAGATTTTTGGAATTCATTTATTTCTTTCAGGAGTGGCTTGCTTCGGTTTTGGCGCATTTCATGTAACAGGATTATATGGTCCTGGAATATGGGTATCCGACCCTTATGGACTAACCGGAAAGGTCCAACCCGTAAACCCGGCGTGGGGCGTGGAGGGTTTTGACCCTTTTGTTCCGGGAGGAATAGCCTCTCATCATATTGCAGCAGGGACGTTGGGTATATTAGCGGGCCTATTCCATCTTAGTGTTCGTCCGCCTCAACGTCTATATAAAGGATTACGTATGGGCAATATTGAAACCGTCCTTTCCAGTAGTATTGCTGCTGTCTTTTTTGCAGCTTTTATTGTTGCTGGAACTATGTGGTATGGTTCTGCAACTACTCCCATCGAATTATTTGGTCCTACTCGTTATCAATGGGATCAGGGATACTTTCAACAAGAAATATATCGACGAGTTAGTGCTGGACTGGCTGAAAATCAAAGTTTATCAGAAGCTTGGGCTAAAATTCCTGAAAAATTAGCTTTTTATGATTATATTGGTAATAATCCAGCAAAAGGGGGGTTATTCCGAGCGGGTTCAATGGACAATGGGGATGGAATAGCTGTTGGATGGTTAGGACACCCCGTCTTTAGAAATAAAGAAGGGCGTGAACTTTTTGTACGCCGTATGCCTACTTTTTTTGAAACATTTCCGGTTGTTTTGGTAGACGGAGACGGAATTGTTAGAGCCGACGTCCCATTTAGAAGGGCAGAATCAAAATATAGTGTCGAACAAGTAGGTGTAACTGTTGAGTTTTATGGTGGTGAGCTCAACGGAGTGAGTTATAGTGATCCCGCAACTGTGAAAAAATATGCTAGACGGGCTCAATTGGGTGAGATTTTTGAATTAGATCGTGCGACTTTGAAATCCGATGGTGTTTTTCGTAGCAGCCCAAGAGGTTGGTTTACGTTTGGACATGCTTCATTTGCTCTACTTTTCTTCTTTGGACACATTTGGCATGGTTCTAGAACCCTCTTCAGAGATGTTTTTGCTGGTATTGATCCAGATTTGGATGCTCAAGTGGAATTTGGGGCATTCCAAAAACTTGGAGATCCAACTACAAAACGACAAGCAGTCTGATGCAACATTGCTTTTTTTCTTCTAGTTTCTGTTTGCGATTTTATTTAATAGGTAGGGTACTGTAGGAATCTTTATTTAAATCGCTGCCGTTTCTTTGACTCTTTTTCTAGAGGGATACTCCCAAGTAAAAAAAACAGGTATGAAAGCTATAATTGTAAACCACGATCAAATTTATGGAAGCATTGGTTTATACATTTCTCTTAGTATCCACTTTAGGAATAATTTTTTTCGCTATTTTTTTTCGGGAACCACCTAAAATTTCAACTAAAAAATGAAATAATTTTTCATTATCTTCATTGACGTAATCAGCCTCCAAATATTTGGAGGCTGATTACGTCAACTAGTCCCCGTGTTCCTCGAATGGATCTCTTAGTTGTTGAGAGGGTTGCCCAAAGGCAGTATATAGAGCATACCCAGTAAAACTTACAAGTAACCCAGATATAAAGATGGCGACTAGGGTTGCTGTTTCCATTATTATAGAATTGAAAGACCACACTGGATCTATGCTAAGATCATTTATTTACAACGGAATGGTATACAAAGTCAACAGATCGTAATGAATACAAAATAAGATTTATGGCTACACAAACTGTTGAGGATAGTTCTAGATCTGGTCCAAGAAGCACTACTGTAGGGAAGTTATTGAAACCATTGAATTCCGAATATGGTAAAGTAGCTCCTGGATGGGGAACGACCCCTTTGATGGGTGTTGCAATGGCTCTATTTGCAGTATTCCTATCTATTATTTTGGAGATTTATAATTCTTCTGTTCTACTGGATGGAATTTCAGTTAATTAGACTGAGAAGAATCTTGAAGTTCTCGCTTTTAGCTCGATACAAAAAAGTAAAGTATGTAGGTCTAACAATTTTAGCCTATTAGCCTTTGGTAGTTCGACCGCGAAATTATTTTCTGCATTGTATATTTCCGGAATATGAGTGTGTGACTTGTTAGAATTGACCCTACGGATAGTACAGAGAATGGGGTCTGTCATCTTTATCAAGATGGTTTTACTTCGTCGGATATTCATTCGAGTATCTGGAGCACGAAATAGATCAAATAGATCACAAAGTATTCGAACTATGATTCATACTTAATACTCAGACCTCGTAGCCGGACTTCTTTCCGTTCTATCTTATAAACTTTAATAAATCAAAATAGTTTTCTGCTTTTAAACTCTTATTTGGATCAAAGGACAAACGCTTCTTTGTATTTTATGTTTTTAGTCATTATAGCTTTTTTTTGATTGAATAAGTGATGATCCAATGGTTCTCACTCAGTGAACTTTGGACTTTGAAGGTTTCATTGAATTATCGTGGTTCTCGTATGAATCTGAGGTTTCAATTGATTAGTTAAGTAGGGTCTTAACAAGAGAATTCCTATCAATAATAAAGAAAACAAGAAGAAATCCCTATCCCCGTTCCATACAAATACCAAATAAAAAAAGATAATAAAGATAGGTAATCTAGAAGATTCAAGAGGCCTGTAACGATCAACACAACATAAAGACGAATGAGCTTACTTGATTTTTTGGCATTTAACCACAAAGACGAGCTTTCGCATTTTGACTCTTTCATATCTTTAAATAATATTGAATGAGAGACAAGTTTAAAACTTTATATTCCATATCTGTTTCAATAAGTATTTGGGTCTTTTTTTGTTTGAGCTGTACGAGATGAAATTCTCATATACAGTTCTTGGAGGGGGAGTAACCTTGGTTTACCTATCTCAATAAAGTTTATGATTGGTTCGAAGAACGTCTTGAGATTCAGGCGATTGCAGATGATATAACTAGTAAATATGTTCCTCCACATGTCAACATATTTTATTGTCTAGGTGGAATTACCCTTACTTGTTTTTTAGTACAAGTAGCTACGGGATTTGCTATGACTTTTTATTACCGTCCAACCGTTACTGAAGCTTTTGCTTCTGTTCAATATATAATGACTGAAGCTAACTTTGGTTGGTTAATCCGATCAGTTCATAGATGGTCGGCAAGTATGATGGTCCTAATGATGATCCTGCACGTATTTCGTGTATACCTCACCGGTGGTTTTAAAAAACCTCGCGAATTAACTTGGGTTACTGGTGTGGTTCTGGGTGTATTGACCGCATCTTTTGGTGTAACAGGTTATTCTTTACCTTGGGATCAAATTGGTTATTGGGCAGTCAAAATTGTAACAGGTGTACCTGACGCTATTCCGGTAATAGGATCACCTCTTGTAGAATTATTACGCGGAAGTGCTAGTGTTGGACAATCCACTTTGACTCGTTTTTATAGTTTACACACTTTTGTATTACCTCTTCTTACGGCCGTCTTTATGTTAATGCATTTCCTAATGATACGTAAGCAAGGTATTTCTGGTCCCTTATAAATAATATAGAATATAGATTATAGATATTTGTACTTACTTATTACTTGGTGAAGGAACGATAGTATTTTATTGCTATAAATATGGATTATTAAAAAAATAAGACATGTATTTGGATATTTCCCTTCAACTCCACAATATTTTATTATTTTTTTGACATAAAAGGTTGAAGGGAATTCTATGAAGAGATAATGGATTATGGGAGTGTGTGACTTGAACTATTGATCGGGCCGTGCAGAAATATGACTTTATCTGCTACATTGGAATTCCCAACCAAATGTGTCTTTGTTCCAACCACTGTGTAAGCCCCATACAGGGGATAGGCTGGTTCACTTGAAGAGAATCTTTTCTATGATCATACCCGACGCTGTCGTGGATGAGTGGGCTCCGTAAAATCCAGTAGATTAAGGGATGGAACATAATCCTGATTATGTTTTTAGTTATTTTGGACTAAAAAAAAATAATTAATAGTATGTAAATGCATTCATTTTCTCTGCATCAACACGATTTATAATACTATCGGAGTGAATACAGGATCTAATGAAGAGTAGAGGGTAGACTCCATTAGTAACAAGTAAATCCTTTGTATTTGAAAAATCTCGATATAATTTTTGAGATTAAGGACGAATTGATAAGGTATGAGACGACCCAGAAAGCACTTAATCATGATCAACTTTTTAAGCTTACGTGGGTGTTGAGCATTTACCTGTAAGAATGGAATTTCTGGAATCTTTAGTTGCAATAACTTTGGAATCGGATAATTCTTTTTTTACATATTAAATACTTGTGGATAACATATATATTTTTTGTATGTATTCATTTAGTTTGATTAATTCTTGCTCGAGCCGGATGATAAAAAATTATCATGTCCGGTTCCCTCGGGGGATGGATCCATAAGAATTCACCTATCCCAATAACAAAAAAACCAGATTTGAATGATCCTGTATTACGAGCTAAATTAGCTAAAGGTATGGGTCACAATTATTACGGGGAACCCGCATGGCCCAACGACCTTTTATATATTTTTCCAGTAGTCATTCTTGGTACCATTGCCTGTAACGTAGGCTTAGCGGTTTTAGAACCATCAATGATTGGTGAACCTGCGGATCCTTTTGCAACTCCTTTAGAAATATTACCTGAATGGTATTTCTTTCCTGTATTTCAAATACTTCGTACAGTGCCTAACAAATTATTGGGTGTTCTTTTAATGGTTTCAGTACCAGCGGGATTATTAACCGTACCCTTTTTGGAAAATGTTAATAAGTTTCAAAATCCATTTCGTCGTCCAGTAGCGACAACCGTCTTTTTGATTGGCACCGTGGCGGCGCTGTGGTTAGGTATTGGAGCAACATTACCGATTGATAAATCTCTAACTTTAGGTCTTTTTTAATTAAATTTATTCAATTGTAAAATAAAAGACGTGGGTATCTAGGGAGTAATCATTTCCAAATGAATTCTCCCTAGATACATATCTAATTCATTTCATTAATTAATTAAAAAGGGTTCGACTGGAAAATAGAAATTACGTTGAAGGTTTAAAATCCATTTCAATTTCAAATTGATTTTTTAGTCAATTTTTTTTTGAAATGCTTTTTCTATTTTTTTTCTAGAATGTCTAATATCTTTTTTACATCTTCTACGTGAAAATGTTCAATTTTGATAAGGTCTTCTTGACTGTTATTCAAAAGGTCCAATAATGTATGTATATTGGACTTTTTGAGACAATTATAGATTCTGGGAGGCAATTCTAATTGGTCAATAAAAATATATTGAAAGGCTAGTTCTTTTGTTTTTTTTCTTAGGTTAACTAATCTATTATGAAAAGGAAAAAAGGGTAAAGTAACTTGATGTTGATTGTTCTCTAAATAGAACGTTTCTTCTTCTACATGTAGAAAAGGAATAAATAAATTAATCAAATTCCGGGAGGCTTCATGAAGTGCTTCTTTAGGAGTTAAACTTCCATTTGTCCATATTTCTAGAAAAAGAATCTCTTGTTTTTCATTCCCATTCCCATAAGAATGAATACTATGATTCGCGTTTTGAACAGGCATGAATACAGCATCGATAGGATAACTTCTGTCTTCAAAGTTATTTGACATTTTTAGACTATATCCGCGATTCCTCTCGATTTTTAATTCAATACACAAATCTATTGGTTCCGTTAAGGTAGCTATATGCTGTGTATTATCAATGATTTCCACAGAGGGCGGTAAAATTATGTCTCGAGCAGTTATATATCCAGGACCTTGGACACAAATCAGCGCGTTGCGCGTTCCATATAGATTACTTCTTAATACAATCTCGTTCAAATTCATTAAAATTTCATGTACTGATTCTTGAATACCTACTATGTTAGAATAGTCATGTGGTATGTTCTCAGATTTTGCACGTGTAATACATGTTCCTTCTATTTCGCCAAGTAAAGCTCTTCGCATCGCAATGCCTATTGTGTCGCCTTGACCTTTCATAAGTGG
Organism: Camelina sativa; assembly: GCF_030686135.1. NCBI lineage: Eukaryota > Viridiplantae > Streptophyta > Magnoliopsida > Brassicales > Brassicaceae > Camelina > Camelina sativa. The sequence continues at coordinate 31,427,515 of NC_141882.1, forward strand.
AGACAGAATAAAGCGTCCATAATAAAGACGTTTACTGTCTCTTCTTGATTCAACACACTTCCACTGTAGTGTCCGAGTAGATACTTTGACTTTCTCTCGAACCATAGTAATTTTATTTGATCAGATCATTGAATCGTTTATTTCTCTTGAAACCCTTTCATCCTTTAGTTAGTTCTATACACGTCTTTTTTTAGGGGGTCTACAACCATTATGTGGCATAGGGGTTACATCTCGTACGAAACTTAAAAGTATACCGCTTCTACGAATAGCTCGTAATGCTGCATCTCTTCCGAGTCCAGGGCCTTTTATCCTTACTTCAGCTCGTTGCATCCCTTGATCCACTACTGCTCGAATAGCATTTCCTGCTGCGGTTTGGGCAGCAAAAGGAGTTCCTCTTCTTGTACCCCGGAATCCACAAGTACCTGCGGAGGACCAAGAAATCACCCGACCCCGTACATCTGTAACGGTCACAATGGTATTGTTGAAACTTGCTTGAACATGAATAACTCCCTTTGGTATTCTACGTACATTTTTACGTGAACCACTACGTGTATTTTTACGTGAACCAATTCTTAATATAGGTTTTGCCATATTTTTTCATTTCACAAGAAATATATGGATATATCCATTTCATGTCAAAACAGACCTTTTTTTTTCCAGCTCTTTGGACGTGCCGTTTCCTTTACGTGAGTTCGTTTAGTAAGATTATCCTTGTCTTTGTTTATGCCTCGGGTTGGAACAAATTACTATAATTCGTCCCCTCCTGCGGATTAGTCGACACTTTTCACAAATTTTACGAACGGAAGCCCTTATTTTCATAGTTGTTATTCCTTAATTCTGTGAATATATTTATTGGTGGACGAAAAAAAGGTTTCTTGATATTTTTGAATCTTGAATTGTATCTTCGTGAAAGGAATGGTTGAAATTAAAAAAAACCACTTACTCATTTGAATCCTTGTTATGGAGTCTAGAAAATGGCTGTCCCCTGATTAATTTATTTATATCTAAGAACTTACTCAAAATTTTACTTTTTTATCCTATTTTTATCCTATAGGTATACCTAAAATATGTCGAATCCTTTCAGAAGCATGAAAAAAAATCTTTAGTATCTAAACAAAATCGAAACATGCCGTTCTGAAGTTATTCAGAAAGAAAACTTTCATTAATTCATTTTTTCTTTAATTTCATTCGAAGTAAAACATCCGAAACTTTTTTGAACAGGGTTTTTATTACGCAACCCCCCCCCTTTTTTTCACAAATCGTAAATTCCAGATATCTAATTTTTATATTAGAAGGATTACCATATATAACACAAAATTTCTCCGCCGATTCTTTTTAGTCGAGCTTCTCGGTCTGTCATTATACCTTGAGAAGTCGAAAGGATTACAATCCCTATTCCGCCTAAAATTCGTGGAATTCGTTGAGAGTTAGAATAGATTCGTAGACCCGGTCGACTTATTCTCTTTAAATTTAAAATCGTTTTATAAGATTCTTTCTTATTTCGTCTGTGTCTTAGGGTTAAAATCAAAAAATATTGGTTGCTTTCGCGATGTTTCCTCACGTTTTCGATAAAACCCTCTCGTAAAAGGATTTTAACTATGCTTTCGGTGATGTTAGTCGATCCTATCCGAACCGTACCTTTTCTATTCATGTCAGCATTTCGTATAGAGGTTATTATATCAGCAATAGTGTCTTTACCCATGATAAGTTAAAATTCCTTCTTGTTCTATAATTTTGATATAATCAACATGTTCTTTTTCTTTTATTTATATATAGATATAGACGAATTATATATTAATATATGAATTAAATTCTTAATATTTTATTATTAAGGGTATATGCGTGATACACAATCGATTAATTAATTTTATTTCAATACCAGTTTTTTAATCCTATACTAAACTATTGATATTTAGATCTTATAATACCTCAGGAGCTAATGAAACTATTTTAGTAAAGTTTAATTGTCTCAATTCCCGTGGGATCGCCCCAAAAACTCGAGTTCCTTTTGGATTTCCTTCTTGATCAATGACAACTGCGGCATTGTCATCATATCGTATTATCGTCCCATTGTTACGTTTGAGTTCTTTACAAGTACGTACAATTACAGCTCTAATCACTTCTGATCTTTCTAGAGGAGTATTTGGTATTGCTTCTTTGATTACAGCAACAATAACGTCACCAATATGAGCATATCGGCGATTACTAGCTCCTATTATTCGAATACACATCAATTCTCGAGCCCCGCTGTTGTCTGCTACATTCAAATAGGTTTGTGGTTGAATCATATCATTTTTTTTGTATCTCTTCTTTTAATGCAAAGGACGAAGTAAAAAAATATTGTTTGTCAAAAAAAAAGAAAACTTATAATCTTTTTATCCTTAAATGTTATTTAGCTTTTTCATTCTATACTCCTATTCAGAAATAATGAATTGGGTTTTTATAGGCATTTTTGATGCCGCTATTGAAATAGCTTTTCTGGCTATATTTTCGGGTACACCACCCATTTCATAAAGGATTTTACCTGGTTTAACCACAGCTACCCAATACTCGGGGGATCCTTTCCCAGAACCCATACGCGTTTCCGCAGGTCTTACTGTAACTGGTTTATCTGGAAATATACGTACCCAAATTTTTCCACCGCGTCGTACATTTCGTGTCATTGCTCGTCGCCCTGCTTCTATTTGTCTAGATGTGATCCAAGCGGGTTCAAGTGTTTGAAGAGCATATCTGCCAAAACAAATACGATTCCCACGAGAAGATATTCCTTTTAGTCTTCCTCGATGTTGTTTACGAAATCTGGTTCTTTTTGGGTTATAGTTGATGGGTTTTTTCTAAATTAGAAATTCCATCTCTACTACAGAACTGAACGTGAGAGTTTCTTCTCATCCAGCTCCTCGCGAATAAAAGGACTAAAAAAGTTTGTATTACGATATAGATGTAGTTAATGATTAATTCTATTAATCATGGTATTAAATTTCATCTGATTTCTTCTAAATTTGTGTATGTCTTTTTCGAAATGGAATCCAAGATGAATTCTATTTATTTAAAAATAACGTAATATCATCATCTTGAATGTCGTTTTTGTTAGAGTTAGAATATTCTAACAAATCCTTATTTTCTTTTATCTTTTTAAAAATTTTTTTTACTTGAAAAAAAAAATATTCGCCGGCGAATATTTACTCTTTCAATATCTATATTAAGTTTGATGTTTATCCTAGGAAATATCAGAATAAAAAATCAGAATAGATAATAAAGTTTCTGGTTTATTCCGCCATCCTGTCCAATGAATTACTAAGATTTGTTTTTCAATAGAATCCTCTATATTCATGGGTTCCGTCGTTCCCATCGCTTCTTGATTAATCATTAGGCCCGAATTCTACAATGGAGCTCTTATATGAATATGAAATTGGGAATTTCATTTTTTAATTTGTTTTTGAGTCAATTTTCTCAGTTTTTATTGGCTCAAGGCTCTTAATTTTTTTTGTTTTCAGAACAGATTTATCTAATTATTATGAATGAATCTGTATTGATGCTTTATTACATTGCTTTTCTTACAGTGACCTCATAGACTTTCCAAATTGGAATCATATATCATTAATATTCATTTTTTTCTCTCTTTCTTTCATCCTTCCACTTATCCGCATACTTTTCGATTACCTTTCAGCACTTATAATCATATTTCTTTATTCTTTTTTTTTTATTCAGTTGCTACAATGATATGATCAATTTATCATATCTTGACTGATTTTTTTATCCAGATAATGTGAAGCAATGAGTTGCTTAGGTTATTTATTAATGCTATAGTTATTAGTTACTGTTATAGGTAAGTTCTTTTTTCTTTTTTTTTTTATCTTAATCTAATCCTAAACCAACGAGTCACACACTAAGCATAGCAATTATATCAAAGGAGTTTTGATGGAAATTTTTATTCAATCTTATAGAATTGCTGATTTTATTCTTAAACATAAAAAAGAAGACTGCACTTTTTTATTACTGTATAGTGTTATACTACATAGTTTTTGTTTTTTATCGTTGGATAAAATGTAAAGATAAAGAAAGTTTTTTTATTCTTCGTCTACGAATATCCAAATTTTTATTCCTAAGACCCCATAAATAGTTCGAACTGTATAGGAACAGTAATCAATTTTAGCTTCAATTGTTTGTAAAGGAACTCTGCCTTCTCTGATCCATTCAACACGTGCAATTTCTTTTCCGTCGATACGTCCTGCAATTTGTACTTGAATTCCTTTTGTATTCGCCTGTTCAGTTAATTCAATAGCTTTTTTCATTGCTTTTCGAAAAGAAACACGATTTTTTAATTGTCCAGCTATAAATTCTGCAAGAATATTAGGATCCCCATACGGATTGGAAATTCTGGTAATAGCAATGTTGAGTTTTCTATTGACACAATTTAGTTCTTTTTGAACATTCATCTGTAATTCTTCGACTCTTCGGGGTTTATCTTCAATTAATAATTTAGGAAATCCCATATAGATTATGATCTGGATAAGATCGATTCTTTTTTGAATTTCGATACGTGCAATTCCCTCCATACCAGAG
>NC_141882.1:31437077-31442077 GCF_030686135.1 Camelina sativa
AGATCTATTCACTCTATCAATAACCGAGCCGGATCTGGTGTATCATAAGGGATTTGCCTTTTCTATTGATTCCTACGGATTGGATCAAAGACAATTCTTGAAGGAGGTTTTCAACTTCAGGGATGAATCGAAAAAGAAATCTTTATTGGTTCTACCTCCTATTTTTTATGAAGAAAATGAATCTTTTTATCGAAGGATCAGAAAAAATTGGGTCCGGATCTCCTGCGGGAATTATTTGGAAGATCCAAAAAGAGTGGTATTTGCTAGCAACAACATAATGGAGGCAGTCAATCAATATAGATTGATCCGAAATATGATTCAAATCCAATTCCAATATAGTCCCTATGGGTACATAAGAAATGTATTGAATCGATTCTTTTTAATGAAGAGACCTGATCGCAACTTCGAATATGGAATTCAAAGGGATCTGATAGGAAATGATACTCTGAATCATAGAACTATAATGAAAGATACGATCAACCAACATTTATCGAATTTGAAAAAGAGTCAGAAGAAATGGTTCGATCCTCTTATTTTTCTTTCTCAAACCGAGAGATCCATAAATCGGGATCCTAATGCATATAGATACAAATGGTCCAATGGGAGCAAGAATTTCCAGGAGCATTTGGAACATTTCGTTTCTGAGCGGAAGAGCCGTTTTCAAGTAGTGTTCGATCAATTATGTATTAATCAATATTCGATTGATTGGTCTGAGGTTATTGATAAAAAAGATTTGTCTAAGTCACTTCGTTTCTTTTTGTCTAAGTTACTTCGTTTCTTTTTGTCCAAGTTACTTCTTTTTTTGTCCAAGTTACTTCTCTTTTTGTCTAACTCACTTCCTTTTTTCTTTGTGAGTTTCGAGAATATCCCCATTCATAGGTCTGAGATCCACATCTATGAATTGAAAGGTCCGAACGATCAACTCTGCAATCAGTTGTTAGAATCAATAGGTCTTCAAATCGTTCATTTGAAAAAATTGAAACCCTTTTTATTGGATGATCATAATACTTCTCAAAAATCGAAATTCTTGATCAATGGAGGAACAATATCACCATTTTTGTTCAATAAAATACCAAAGTGGATGATTGACTCATTCCATACTAGAAAGAATCGCAGGAAATCTTTTGATAACACGGATTCCTATTTCTCAATCGTATCCCACGATCAAGACAATTGGCTGAATCCCGTGAAACCATTTCAGAGAAGTTCATTGATATCTTCTTTTTCTAAAGCAAATCGACTTCGATTCTTGAATAATCCACATCACTTCTGCTTCTATTGTAACAAAAGATTCCCTTTTTATGTGGAAAAGGCCCGTCTCAATAATTCTGATTTTACGTATGGACAATTCCTCACTATCTTGTTCATTCACAACAAAATATTTTCTTCGTGCGGTGGTAAAAAAAAACATGCTTTTTTGGAGAGAGATACTATTTCACCTTCGTCAATCGAGTCACAGGTATCTAACATATTCATATCTAACGATTTTCCACAAAGTGGTGACGAAAGGTATAACTTGTACAAATCTTTCCATTTTCCAATTCGATCCGATCCATTAGTTCGTAGAGCTATTTACTCGATTGCAGACATTTCTGGAACACCTCTAATAGAGGGACAAAGAGTCAATTTTGAAAGAACGTATTGTCAAACTCTTTCAGATATGAATCTATCCGATTCAGAAGAGAAGAGCTTGCATCAGTATCTCAATTTCAATTCAAACATGGGTTTGATTCACACTCCATGTTCTGAGAAATATTTACAGAGGAAAAAACGGAGTCTTTGCCTAAAAAAATGCGTTGACAAAGGGCAGATGGATAGAACCTTTCAACGAGATAGTGCTTTTTCAACTCTCTCAAAATGGAATCTATTCCAAACATATATGCCATGGTTCTTTACTTCGACAGGGTACAAATATCTAAATTTGATATTTTTAGATACTTTTTCAGACCTATTGCGGATACTAAGTAGCAGTCAAAAATTTGTATCCATTTTTCATGATATTATGCATGGATTAGATATATCATGGCGAATTCTTCAGAAAAAATTGTGTCTTCCACAAAGGAATCTGATAAGTGAGATTTCGAGTAAGTCTTTACATAATCTTCTTCTGTCCGAAGAAATGATTCATCGAAATAATGAGTCATCATTGATATCGACACATCTGAGATCGCCAAATGTTCGTGAGGTCCTCTATTCAATCCTTTTCCTTCTTCTTGTTGCTGGATATATCGTTCGTACACATCTTCTCTTTGTTTCCCGAGCCTATAGTGAGTTACAGACAGAGTTCGAAAAGATCAAATCTTTGATGATTCCATCATACATGATTGAGTTGCGAAAACTTCTGGATAGGTATCCTACATCTGAACTGAATTCTTTCTGGTTAAAGAATCTTTTTCTAGTTGCTCTGGAACAATTAGGAGATTGTCTAGAAGAAATACGGGGTTCTGGTGGCAACATGCTATGGGGTGGTGATCCCGCTTATGGGGTCAAATCAATACGTTCTAAGAAGAAAGATTTGAAAAAAAATTTCATCGATATCATCGATCTCATAAGTATCATACCAAATCCCATCAATCGAATCACTTTTTCGAGAAATACGAGACATCTAAGTCATACAAGTAAAGAGATCTATTCATTGATAAGAAAAAGAAAAAACGTGAGCGGTGATTGGATTGATGATAAAATAGAATCCTGGGTCGCGAACAGTGATTCGATTGATGATAAAGAAAGAGAATTCTTGGTTCAGTTCTCCACCTTAAGGGCAGAAAAAAGGATTGATCAAATTCTATTGAGTCTGACTCATAGTGATCATTTATCAAAGAATGACTCTGGTTATCAAATGATTGAACAACCGGGAACAATTTACTTACGATACTTAGTTGACATTCATAAAAAGTATCTAATGAATTATGAGTTCAATACATCCTGTTTAGCAGAAAGACGGATATTCCTTGCTCATTATCAGACAATCACTTATTCACAAACTTCGTGTGGGGCTAATAGTTTTCATTTCCCGTCTCATGGAAAACCCTTTTCGCTCCGCTTAGCCCTATCCCCCTCTAGGAGTATTTTAGTGATAGGTTCTATAGGAACTGGACGATCCTATTTGGTCAAATACCTAGCGACAAACTCCTATGTTCCTTTCATTACAGTATTTCTGAACAAGTTCCTGGATAACAAGCCGAAAGGTTTTTTTATTGATGATATCGATATTGATGATAGTGACGATATTGATGCTAGTAACGATATTGATCGTGAACTTGATACGGAGCGGGAGCTTCTAACTATGATGAATGCGCTAACTATGGATATGATGTCGGAAATAGACCGATTTTATATCACCCTTCAATTCGAATTAGCAAAAGCAATGTCTCCTTGCATAATATGGATTCCAAACATTCATGATCTTGATGTGAATGAGTCGAGTTACTTAGCCCTCGGTCTATTGGTGAACTCGCTCTCCAGGGATTGTGAAAGATGTTCCACTAGAAATATTCTTGTTATTGCTTCGACTCATATTCCCCAAAAAGTGGATCCCGCTCTAATAGCCCCGAATAAATTAAATACATGCATTAAAATACGAAGGCTTCTTATTCCACAACAACGAAAGCACTTTTTCACTCTTTCCTATACTAGGGGATTTCACTTGGAAAAGAAAATGTTCCATACTAATGGATTCGAGTCTATAACCATGGGTTCCAGTGCACGAGATCTTGTAGCACTTACCAATGAGGCCCTATCAATTAGTATTACACAGAAGAAATCAATTATAGACACTAATACAATTAGATCTGCTCTTCATAGACAAACTTGGGATTTGCGATCCCAGGTAAGATCGGTTCAGGATCATGGGATCCTTTTCTATCAGATAGGAAGGGCTGTTGCACAAAATGTACTTATAAGTAATTGCCCCATAGATCCTATATCTATCTATATGAAGAAGAAATCATGTAACGAAGGGGATTCTTATTTGTACAAATGGTACTTCGAGCTTGGAACGAGCATGAAGAAATTCACGATACTTCTTTATCTTTTGAGTTGTTCTGCCGGATCGGTCGCTCAAGACCTTTGGTCTCTACCCGTACCCGATGAAAAAAATAGGATCACTTCTTATGGATTCATTGAGAATGATTCGGATCTAGTTCATGGCCTATTAGAAGTGCAAGGCGCTTTGGTGGGATCCTCACGGACAGAAAAAGATTGCAGTCAGTTTGATAATGATCGAGTGACATTGCTTTTTCGCTCCGAACCAAGGGATCCCTTATATATGATGCAAGATGGATCTTGTTCTATCGTTGATCAGAGATTTCTCTATGAAAAATACGAATCGGAGTTTGAAGAAGGGGAAGGAGTCCTCGACCCGCAACAGATAGAGGAGGATTTATTCAATCACATAGTTTGGGCTCCTAGAATATGGCGCCCTCGGGGCTTTCTATTTGATTGTATCGAAAGGCCTAATGAATTGGGATTTCCCTATTTGGCCGGGTCATTTCGGGGCAAGCGGATCATTTATGATGAAAAGTATGAGCTTCAAGAGAATGATTCGGAGTTCTTGCAGAGCGGAACCATGCAGTACCAGAGACGAGATAGGTCTTCCAAAGAACAAGGCTTTTTTAGAATAAGCCAATTCATTTGGGACCCCGCAGATCCACTCTTTTTCCTATTCAAAGATCAACCCTTTGTCTCTGTGTTTTCACATCGAGAATTCTTTGCAGATGAAGAGATGTCAAAGGGGCTTCTTACTTCCCAAACGGATCCTCCTACATCTATATATAAACGCTGGTTTATCAAGAATACGCAAGAAAAGCACTTCGAATTGTTGATTCAGCGCCAGAGATGGCTTAGAACCAATAGTTCATTATCTAAATCTAATGGATTTTTCCGTTCTAATACTCGATCCGAGAGTTATCAGTATTTATCAAATCTGTTCCTATCTAACGGAACGCTATTGGATCGAATGACAAAGACATTGTTGAAAAAAAGATGGCTTTTCTCGGATG
>NC_141882.1:31459577-31477293 GCF_030686135.1 Camelina sativa
ATCTTCTTATACTTTCAATGAAAGATGTTTTAAAAAAAGCATCTATGTAACCACGATTATATGACCAATTATATACAAAATTTATTAGTTTTTCCCAACGAATTCGTTTAGAATTCCATTTTTGAAATGAATTAAGTAAGGTTAAATTTAATAAAGATGAATAAAAAGGCTTATATAAACAGTATGCTATAAATATTCCAAAAAAAGCTATACTGACTGAAAAAGTTGCATTTCTCAAAAATTCATACCAATCTACAAAATTTTGTGAATTTTTATGCAAAAGGTTTATTGACGGCGTGAATAATTTTGATAATATATCAAAGTCTATTCCTTCTTGATTGAAAGGAATTCCTATGGCTCCAATAAACAAAGTAAATAAAAGCAATATAAGCATAGGAAATAGAATAGTATTGTCTGATTCCTGGGGATAATAGAAAGTTCTTTTATTAAGTCCAAAATTTTCAACAGTAATAAAAATTTGATTTCTTACATTATTACTAATTTTATATGTTTTATTGCAAAAAAAAGAAGCTCTTTTCGTATTATTCATTGTTAATAATGGTACTAACCCAAAATTTTTATTAAGTTTTTTTTCTTCGTCTTTACCCCATAAAGAGAGTGAATAGAAGGAGCTACTTTTTTTTCCACTGTAATTTAGAAAATAAGTGTTTAAATGTCCTTCGAAAGTAAGTAAATAAATCCGAAACATATAAAATGCGGTTAATCCCGCTGTTGAACAAGCTATTATTGCAAAAATTGGCGAAAACAACAAACTGTCAGTAAGAATTTCATCTTTCGACCAAAAACAAGCAAGGGGGGGAATACCACAAAGAGAGAGTGTTCCTATTAAAAAGGCCGTTTTTGTAATCGGGACATGTTTTGTCAAACCACCCATAAGAATCATATTCTGACTTTTATCGGGAGAATATCCAACTATAGCTTCCATTGAATGAATAATGGATCCAGATCCTAAAAACAACAAAGCTTTCGAATAAGCATGAGTAATCAAATGAAATAAAGCAGATCGATAAGACCCCATACCTAGAGCTAACATCATATAACCCAGTTGAGACATTGTAGAATAGGCTAAACCTCGCTTAATGTCTTTTTGAGCAAGAGCTAACGTGGCCCCTAAGAGTACTGTTATTATACCTATCAAAGATATTATATACATTATAGAAGGGATAACTATAAAAAGAGGAAGAAGCCGAGCTACAAGAAAAATCCCCGCCGCTACCATAGTAGCAGCATGTATAAGAGCCGAAATGGGAGTAGGGCCCTCCATGGCATCAGGTAACCATACATGAAGAGGAAATTGTGCGGATTTAGCAATAGGACCTACAAATAATAGAAATGCACACAAAGTAAGGAATAAGAGATTTACTCTATTATTTAAAATTAAATTATTGAATATTTCGAACAAATCCTGAAATTCAAAACTGCCAGTTATCCAATAAAGACCTAAAATTCCTAATAATAAACCAAAATCTCCTACACGATTAGTTACAAAAGCTTTTTGACAAGCATTCGCTGCAATAGGTCGTGTGAACCAAAAACCTATTAATAAATACGAACACATTCCAACTAATTCCCAAAAAAAATAAATTTGGATCAAATTAGAACTAGTAACTAATCCTAACATTGAAGTATTAAAAAAACCCATATAAGCAAAAAATCTCAGATATCCTTGATCATGCGACATATAATTGTCACTATAAATCAGAACCAAAATCCCAACAGTTGTAATTAATATTGACATAATAGAAGTAAGTGGATCGATAAAGTAACCGAACTCAAAAGAAAATTCATTATTTATGGTCCAAGACCATACATTTTGATGAATGCAACTTAGAAAAATTTGTTGAATAGATAGATAGAATGAAAAGATCATAACTATACTTAACAAAAAAATACTAAGAAAAGTCCAGATGCGGCGAAGGTTTTTTGTTGCTGTCGGAAAAAGTAGAAGTCCAACTCCTAGTAAAATAGGTACTGGAAGTGGAATGAAAGGGATGATCCATGAATATTGATATGTATGTTCCATAAAATAAAAAACCCTTTTTATTTTATTATTAAATTTATTATTTCTTATTCACTGGTTTGTATATATATATATTTTTTTTTTCAAAGGGGACAATAAAAAAAGTACGCAATTTTAAACCTAAATAGAAATGTTTTCCAATAATCCTTCATAAATCTTTGAAAAGAAATATATATTCAAATAAAAAAAATTAGAAGTGATTAAAAATATTACTATGTTACTGTAAAAAAAATTATTTGTCTTTTTTTTTTTATTACTACTAAATAAATAAATATAAATAAATAAAATTTTATTGTTATTTTATGCAGATACAGAAAAAGTGAATTCTAATTCCGTATTACAATAATTTATATACATATATTAAGAATAGAACAAAGATTTACACGATAAAAAATACTTAATATTAATTATATAAAAAAAACTTTACCTAAAACAAAGTTATTTGAGTTTGATTTTTTAGGATTGTTAAGGAATGGATTTGCATCATGGAATTTAGTGATTGTCTTCCAGTACACTAAGCGAGCTTTTTTTTTTTACATATGATGTGAAGAAATCTTATAATTTTTTTGATAATATAATATATTTTTTGATAATATAATATATCAGTATAGATTACTTAAATGAGTTTTCTCGTACGGATTTCAAACGTTAAAAAAAAGTAAAAAAAAAAACAGTTGGATTTGAAACTTTTGAATGTCTTTTTTGTTTTGAAAATAATATATAATAAAAAAAAAAATAACTCGATATGGAGTACGAAAGAATAGAATAATAAATGTCTTTGACATCCAATTATACCACTGAAAATTTTTTTTTCATTTTTGAATGGCAGTTCCAAAAAAACGTACTTCTATCTCGAAAAAGCGTATTCGTAAAAAAATTTGGAAAAGGAAGGGATATTGGACAGCGTTGAAAGCTTTTTCGTTAGGGAAATCACTTTCTACAGGTAATTCAAAAAGTTTTTTTGTACAGCAAAATAAATAAAAAAACTATAATAATTAGAATTAGCCTAACTAAAAAAAAAACCAATTTTTGAAAATACATATAAAAAAAATAGGAACCAAAAGAAAAAAAAAGGTTCACATTTTTTTTAGAAGGGGGATTCGTATTTTCCCCACCACTATCTTGATACAATAAAAAAAAAAGATCTTTTATTTCCTCTTAATGAGGAAATAAAAGATCTTTAAATTAATTACTTTAAGTGATCAAAAAATCAAGTGATCAAAAAATCTTATGTTTGTACAATATAAAAAGATACATAAAAAATATTTTGAGAATTTTTTGATTTCTCTCGAGCAATTAGGAAAATCTAATTTTATTTAAAATGTCTAAAGGTTTTGAAGAAATTTTTATTTTTCGAAAAAGCATTTTGTTATCATATAAATGAAAAAAAAATGATAAAGAGCATTTCGAATTTTGTCTTTGGGTTAAAGTTGAATTTAGTTATATTTTTCATTGTATTCTAGAAAAAATATAAAGGACAAAAGGTGAATTTAAATAATTTTAAATAACTCAGATAAAAAAAATATCTTAATTGAATTAAAACCCGAATACCTATTTCACAAAGTTTTAATTGATTAAATCCATTAAAACTTTTTGAATCAATTGGCTTCTTTATTTAAATTTGAATCTCGACGATTGAATCAAAACTTGTTAATATTGTTTTGAACAAGTTGCCGCTATGGTGAAATTGGTAGACACGCTGCTCTTAGGAAGCAGTGCTAGAGCATCTCGGTTCGAGTCCGAGTAGCGGCATAAGATCTTCTAAAAGAGATATTATAAGTTTTATAATCAAAATAATACCCGACTTTTTTTATAAAACCGGGTAAAACCTAGTATTAATTTATTAATTTATTAATTTTTAACAAATTTTTTATGATTTTTTCAATTTTAGAGCATATATTAACTCATATATCTTTTTCGGTCGTTTCAGTTGTACTGACAATTTATTTTTTAACTTTTTTAGTTAATTTAGATGAAATCATAGGATTTTTTGATTCATCAGATAAAGGAATCATAATTACGTTTTTTGGTATAACAGGATTATTATTCACTCGTTGGATTTATTCCGGACATTTTCCATTAAGTAATTTATATGAATCATTAATTTTTCTTGCGTGGGCTTTTTCACTTATTCATATGGTTTCCTATTTTAATAAAAAACAACAAAATCACTTAAACGCAATAACTGCGCCAAGTGCTTTTTTTATTCAGGGTTTTGCTACTTCAGGTCTTTTAAACAAAATGCCTCAGTCTGCAATATTAGTACCAGCTCTCCAGTCCCAGTGGTTAATGATGCACGTAAGTATGATGATATTAGGCTATGGCGCTCTGTTATGCGGATCATTATTATCAATAGCTCTTCTAGTGATTACATTTCGCAAAGTCGGACCTACTTTTTCTTTTTGGAAAAAGAATATAAAAAAAAAATTTTTATTAAATGAATTTTTTTCTTTTGATGTACTTTACTACATAAATGAAAGAAATTCTATTTTACTACAACAAAACATTAATTTTAGTTTTTCTAGAAATTATTATAGGTATCAACTGATTCAACAATTAGATTTTTGGAGTTTTCGTATTATTAGTCTTGGATTTATCTTTTTAACCGTCGGCATTCTTTCAGGAGCTGTCTGGGCTAATGAGACATGGGGTTCATATTGGAACTGGGACCCAAAAGAAACTTGGGCATTTATTACTTGGACTGTATTCGCAATTTATTTACATATTAAAACGAATAGGAATGGTAGGGGTATAAATTCTGCCCTTGTGGCTTCGATAGGTTTTCTTTTAATTTGGATATGCTATTTTGGCGTCAATCTTTTAGGAATAGGTTTACATAGTTATGGTTCCTTTACATCGAATTAAAGTACCAAACAAAAAGGAATCCAAATCTAAATAAAAAAATAGCATTTATATCTAACTCTAACTTCGTATAAGTTAAGAAATCTAATTTAGTTTTAGTAGTAAATTATCAAGAACCTTTTGAATCAAGTAGTACAATGATTCAAAAGGTTCTCACAATACAAAGACCAAAGACTTCTGATTACAATTCACTTTAATGCTTTTTTTAATTTCCTGAAAACTATCCATAAAAATAATTAGATAAAATGGATTCGACCTTGTCACTTGCTAATGAGAGCACAAAATCAGGATAAATCCCAATACCAATTATGGGCAGAAGAATAGAGATTGAAAGAAATAACTCTCGGGGTCCAGAATCAAAAAAAGAAAAGTTTTTGACATTAATTAACTTGTATCCATAGAACATTTGGCGTGACATAGATAATAAATATATAGGAGTTAATATAATCCCAATTGCCATTACAAAAATAATTAAAATTTTGGAAATTAAGAAATATTTTTGGCTGGTAATTATTCCAAAAAAAACAATTAATTCTGCAATAAAACCACTCATGCCCGGCAATGCAAGGGAAGCCATCGATAAGATAGTGAACATTGTAAATATTTTTGGAATGGAGATAGCCATTCCACCCATTTGATCAAGATAAACAAGCCTAATTCTATCATAACTCGTTCCTGCCAAGAAAAAAAGTGCAGCGCCAATAAACCCATGAGAAATTATTTGTAAAATAGCTCCATTAAGTCCAGGATCCGTGATAGAACTAATACCTATAATTATAAAACCCATATGAGATACAGAAGAATAGGCTATTCTCTTTTTTAAATTACGTTGACCAAGAGATGTTGAAGCTGCATAAATTATTTGGATTGTACCGACTACCATCAACCAAGGAGAAAACATAGAATGAGCATGGGGTAATAATTCCATATTGATTCGAACCAACCCATATGCTCCCATTTTTAATAAGATTCCAGCGAGAAGCATACAGGTACTGTAATGTGCCTCGCCGTGGGTGTCAGGTAACCAAGTATGTAAAGGGATAATCGGTGATTTGACGGCAAAAGCAATAAGAAATCCAATATAAAATAGTATTTCGAGTGTAACAGGATAGGATTGATTAGCTAAAAGTTCTAAATTTAATGTTGGTTCGTTCGAACCATATAAACTTATACCTAAAACTCCTATTAATAAAAAAATAGAACTTCCTGCCGTGTACAAAATAAATTTTGTAGCTGAATAGAGACGTTTCTTTCCACCCCACATGGATAAAAGTAGATAAACGGGAATTAATTCTAATTCCCACATGATGAAAAAAAGTAGAAGATCCCGAGAAGAAAATGATCCTATTTGACCGCTGTACATTGCTAACATCAGGAAATGAAATAATCGGGAATCCCGAGTAACTGGAAAAGCCGCTAAAGTGGCTAAAGTAGTAATAAATCCCGTCAGTAAAATCGTTCCTATAGAAAGTCCATCTATTCCCATTCTCCAGTAAAAATCAAAAAAATTGATCCATTTATAATCTTCGGACAGTTGAATTAATGGATCGTCCATTTTAAAATTATAACAAAAAGCATAGGTCGTTAGAAGAAGTTCTAAGATACAAATGCATATAGTATACCATTTATTGACTTTATTTCCCCTATGCGGGAGAAATAACATTAATGAACCAGCAGATATTGGAAAAACAACAATTATTGTTAACCAAGGAAAATCATTCGTGGTAAAGACAAGATACACCAGGTCCAAAGAACGCGTACTCAAAAAAAATATATAAATAAAAAATATAATTTAACTTTTTTGAGTACGAGTACTTGTCAATAAAAAAAAAAATGTATTCCAAATTTATTCAAATGAGGTTTTCGGTAACGTATCAATAAGCTAGACCCATACTTCGAGTTGTTTCATGCCATAAATAAACTCGAACGCTCAAAAAATCCGTTGGACAGGCGGATTCACATCTCTTACAACCAACACAGTCCTCGGTTCTTGGAGCGGAAGCTATTTGCTTAGCTTTACATCCATCCCAAGGTATCATTTCTAATACGTCTGTAGGGCATGCTCGGACACATTGAGTACATCCTATACAGGTATCATAAATTTTTACTGAATGTGACATAGGATCGATAGTTTTTTGAATGTCATAAATTTTCAATCTAGTAAACTTCTAACTGAATGATATATTAAAATACTAGATGAAGCAATGATTTCCTTTAATAGAATTTTTGTAATGAATTCTGGCTCAATTGATAAAAAATGGGGCTAAAATACTTTGATTTCTTAAATTTTTACAAATATAATCTAGTAGGTCATAACCTATAATATATGAAAATTTCAATCTCTAATTTTTTTATGTTACTTATTTAATAAGGTCGATTGGTTTATGCGAGTTGATTTTCTGTTACGATAAATTGACGAGACTATAGCTAATCCAATAGCTGCTTCAGCGGCTGCAATTGCTATAACAAAAATGCAGAAAATATCCCCTTTTAGTTGGGAATTATCAAAAAAATCAGAAAATGTTACGAAATTCATATTAACTGCATTGAGTATAAGTTCAAGACACATAAGAGCCCTAACCATATTTCGACTCGTGATCAATCCATAAAGACCAATCAAAAATAAATAGGCACTCAAAACAAGTACATGTTCGAGTATCATTCAGCAACTCCTTATCAATTTTGATTCATTTCAATATGAAAAATAATTCACCGGATTCCATCAACTAGAATATAACAAAAAAGTACGAATAAAAACAATATTAGGTAAAAATTTTTTTTAATATATATCAAATATAAAAATTGATTCTTAAAATATGAAATAGTATTCAATCAAATTTAATTTAATGAACGGAAAAAATCATAACATACACAAAGTTTTCTTTGGTCTTTACTAATTATTTTTTATTGACGAGCCACAGAAATTGCACCTATCAAAGCAACTAAAAGAATTATTGAAATGAGTTCAAATGGCAGAAAAAAATCTGTTGATAAATGAATTCCTATTTGTTGACTATTACTTATTAAATCTTGCTCTAGAATCTGGTTTAATTTTGTAGTCCAAATAACCCCGTACCATGACGTATCGAGAATAGTAGACATTAATAAAAAAAGAATAGTTGTACAAACCAACGAAGTAATCCCATTCCCAACGGTCCACAGATTGAAATCGGTGGAATATTCTGAATCATTCATGAACATCACAGCAAATATGATTAAAACATTTATGGCCCCCACATAAATAAGGAGTTGTGCAGCAGCTACAAAATGGGAATTTGATAGAATATACAATAAAGATATACAAACAAGAACAAATCCTAAGGAAAAGGCTGAAAATATTGGGTTGGGAAGTAATACCACTCCCAGACCTCCTACTAGAAGACCGGATCCCAGAAAAACTAAAAGAAAATCATGTATTGGTCCAGGCAAATCCATTATATTATTAAAATAAGAAAAAAATCGAAATCCTTTTCATGACCTTATTAATTTAACCAGGAAATTTTTTTTAATATGTTTTTAATAGAGTGAAATTAGAATCTAATGGATATGAATTGATGTAGATACAATTATTAGACAGTTTCTCTTTTTTATTCTAAAATGTATTTTCAAACTATCTATTTCAAGAAAGTAATTACGAATATATTATATTAAAAGAATGCGCCTTAATACTTAATATTAGTATATAAATATAATACAAGTTTTTAATTATATTCTTTATATAATTCAACAATTTTGAATTCATTTTTTAATCAAATTAAAGGGTTTACCCCATTTTTTGTTTGAGGTGAATTCAAAATTGTTCGAATAGTGTAATCGTCAATTACTGACATTGGTAAACGACCCAAAGCTATTTGATTATAATTCAATTCGTGACGATCATAAGTGGAAAATTCATATTCTTCAGTCATTGACAAACAATTTGTTGGACAATACTCAACACAATTACCACAAAATATACAAATTCCAAAATCAATACTGTAATTAAGCAATCGTTTTTTTCGAATATTAGTTTCCAATTTCCAATCAACAACAGGCAAATCTATAGGACATACTCGAACACATACTTCACAAGCAATGCATTTATCAAATTCAAAATGGATTCGACCGCGGAAACGTTCTGATGTTATTAATTTTTCATAGGGATATTGAATAGTTACAGGTAAACGATTTGTGTGGGATAAGGTAATCATGAAACCTTGACCAATATACCTTGCAGCTCGTAGGGTTTGTTGACCATAATTCATGAACCCGGTTATCATAGGAAGCATATTGTAATTATCTCTGAATAATTTTATCTTTGTTTCTTTCTCTTGTTTAAAAAAATAATGAATATATTGGATTCGTTTTCAATTTAGAGCGAAAAGAGTTGGAAAGAAGTTGTTAATAATAGATTACCAAGGGAAATAGGTAAAAGAAATTTCCATCCAAGATTTAATAGTTGATCCATTCTTAGCCTAGGTAAAGTCCATCTTGTTGCGATAGAAATGAACAAGAACAAATAAGTTTTAGCTAATGTAATAAAGATACCAATTGTTGTTCCAAAAATTTGATCCCTTTGAAATAGTTCCAGAATAGATATATACGGAATAGAAATATTCCAACCGCCTAAGTATAGAACTGTTACAAATAATGAGGAAATTAATAGATTTAGATAAGAAGCAACGTAAAATAAACCAAATTTGATACCTGAATATTCAGTTTGATAACCTGCTATTAATTCTTCTTCCGCTTCTGGTAAATCAAACGGTAACCTCTCGCATTCTGCTAGGGAAGAAATTAGAAAAATGATAAAACCTATAGGTTGACGCCACAAATTCCATCCCCAAAAACCATATTTTGATTGTGCCTCAACTATATCAACTGTACTTAAACTGTTAGATAATCCTAGTCGGCGATAACATTACTATTTTCACCGCTATTACAGAACCGTACATGAGGTCTTCGCCTCATACGGCTCCTCGGGGGCCGTAAATAAATCTAAGGACCAGATTATAGTCTCATTTAGATGGATATGATGTGTTCTAAAACGGATTAAATATATCTGGGGTCCCGAATTATACCAATGGAATTCTGTCTGCTCAAATTCTAAGAATCAAAAAAGCGCTTCGGAATTCATCTCATCCTTTACAAATTTGAATTTCTATTTATTGAGTAATAACTTAACTCTTTAATAAAATACTCCTTGTAAAAATAAAAAAAGGTATTTCAGCCCATCGTGGTTTTCGATTACGAAAAATAATTATACCTCCTAGTAGTTTATTATTCATAACAGAAATTCGATTTTATTTTCGAAATATATGAAAAAAATATCCTTGTTTCGTTCCTATTCTTCTTTCTTTTTTAGAAAAAAGTTGGTGGACTTATAAAAAATAAAGGATTATTTCGTTTCTGATAGTCATTACATTTGTCGGTGGATAGGAGCCTACTCTGAATCGGAATCTTGGGGAGTACTGTCTGATCATTTCTACTAATTTCAAGCCCCAATTAACCTTCTTTTTTTTATCTTATGTTATGCATAAATATCCTTTTCAATTTGGTTAATCTCTATTACAAATTCTTTGTGTATTTTGGTGTTTCTAACCATCCACTAACTTTTACCTAATTGCCGCTCACTTTGTAATATATGTATGTTAATCTATATAACTGATAGTGAAAACGTCGTCCGGTTAATATATTTAACCCGCTTCAAGCCAGGATGACTAATCAACCAACCTTGGGGTAAAGTGATTCTTACACTTATGTTTATTTTCGTTTAACCTTTGTACATAGGAAATGAGACTCAATTTTTCTTTTTACGGCAAATTTCTGAGCAGTTTTTTTTCACTCATATATAACTATCAAATTCCTTTTATTAATTCGAAAGATAAATATATCTATTCCGTTGTTTAACTTATTCGTCTAGAAGAAACGGAATAGTAAAAATAAAGAAACGGAATAGTAAAAATAAACGTTTATGTTTCAACGAATCGCACGTAGAGATATTGATAAAACACATAGAGTTAATGGTATTTCATAACTAATCGATTGGGCAGCAGCTCGCAGACCACCTAAAAAAGAATATTTATTATTTGATCCATATCCTGACATAAGAAGTCCAATAGGAGCAATACTTGAGATGGCAATCCATAAAAAAATACCGATATTGAGATCCGCTAAAACAAGGTGATTACTAAAGGGAATTACTGAGTAACTTAGTAAAATTGAGATAACTGCTATAGATGGTCCAATACTAAATAAAGGAGTATTTCCTCTAGATGGACGAAGATTTTCTTTGAAAAGTAGTTTTGTCCCATCGGCTAGAGCTTGAAGAATTCCCAACGGGCCTGCGTATTCAGGTCCAATACGTTGTTGTATCCCTGCAGATATTTCTCTTTCTAACCACACAATTACTAGTACACCTGTTATGATTCCCAATATAAGAGAAAATATAGGGACAAATATCCATATGAGTCCATAGACCTCTTTTAAAGATTCCAATTTAACAAAAGAATTTATAGTTTGGACTGTTGTTGCATAAATTATCATTTTAACGATCAACTTCTCCCATAATTATATCTATGCTACCGAGTATCGTCATAATATCAGCCAATTTCATTCTTTTAACTAGTTCAGGAAGAATTTGCAAATTAATAAAACCCGGTGGTCGGATTTTCCATCTCCAAGGAAAACCGCTTTGATCTCCTATGAGAAAAATTCCCAACTCCCCTTTTGGAGCTTCAACTCTTACATAAAGTTCTTGTTTCGATAATTCAAAAGTAGGAGAAGGTTTTTTACTAATGAATCGATATTCAAAATCATTCCATTCTGGATTCCTTTTTCTATCAAAGCCCCTGCTTTCTAAATTTTCATAGGGACCCCCTGGAAGTCCTTCCAGAGCCTGTTGAATAATTTTTATGGATTCTGTCATTTCGCTAAGTCGTACTAAATAACGAGCTAATGAATCTCCTTGTTTTTGCCACTGAATTTCCCATTCAAATTCATCGTAAGACTCATAACGATCAACTTTACGAAGATCCCATGGTATTCCGGATGCGCGTAGCATTGGTCCGGATAAACCCCAATTTATTGCTTCTTCCCCACCAACAATCCCAACCCCTTCAACCCGTTCTAAAAAAATAGGATTTCGTGTAATGAGTTTTTGATATTCAACAACCTCTGTTAAAAAATAATCACAAAAATCCAAGCATTTATCTATCCAACCATAAGGTAAATCGGCCGCTATTCCTCCAATACGAAAAAAATTATGCATCATTCTCATACCGGTGGCAGCTTCGAATAGATCATATACAAATTCTCGTTCTCTGAAAATATAGAAAAAGGGAGTCTGTGCACCAATATCTGCCATAAAAGGGCCGAGCCATAACAGATGAGAAGCTATACGACTCAATTCCAGCATAATTACTCTGATATAGCTGGCCCTTTTAGGAACTTGAATATTTCCCAATTGTTCTGGTCCATTTACTGTTATTGCTTCTGTAAACATAGTAGCTAAATAATCCCATCGCGTTACATAAGGTAAATATTGTATAATTGCTCGGTTTTCTGCAATTTTTTCCATTCCTCTGTGTAAATAACCTAATATGGGTTCACAGTCAACAACATCCTCACCATCTAGAGTAACAATTAAGCGAAGAACACCATGCATGGATGGGTGGTGAGGTCCCATATTGACTATCATAAGATCTTTTCCTGTAACTGGTCTCTTCATAAGTTTTTCCTTGATTCGTTCTGGCATGAATTAGATTGCTGAATAAAGAAGTTTTTCAAAAAATTGAAGATCTAAAAAATTCACTAATTCACAATTTTGGAATTTAACGAGTTTTTAATTCCCGAATATTCAACTGATTAATTAATTCTTTATAACGTACTCTATTTTTTTTTGACAAATAAGCCAGCAGTCGTTGACGTTTTCCCAGAATTTTTCGTAGACCCCTCTGAGATAAATAATCTTTTCTGTGCAATTCCAAATGTGCAGTAAGTCTTCGTATCTTATTAGTGAAACTAAATACTTGAAATTCAACGGATCCCCTGCTTTCTTCTTTTTGTTCTTCAAATGAAATGAATGTATTTTTTATCATAAAAAGAAATCCTTCCCCTTTTAATATGAATTGAAAGATATGAATTTTACTGATCAGTAATAATAATGGTAGTTTTTTTGTACAAGGATCTGAATTTAATTATCAACTTCTTAATTCTTCATTTTATCTTATAATTATAAAAAAATATAAATTTAGATCTCAAAAAGGAGGATTCTATTAATTTTTTTATGGATCCGCTCTAATTGGTATCTATGTGATTAATTAAATTAATCTCATGTATAAAGATGGAATTTAAAAAAATCCCTCCTAATTTGTGCATATAGTTGTTTTTAGATACCGTAACTTATTATATATAGTAAAAAGTCTCTATCATTAATGAATCGGAAATCGCGTATACATGCGTATTCTTATCATACTGAAACGATTTCCGTTAGTAGTATTAAACCAATAGCGATTCATACAAGCTAAATCTTCTAATCTAAAATTGGGCCAAAGAAAGGATTTTAAATTAATTAGGTTTTTTTTATCCTTATCAAGATCTTTCTTGTTATGCAAAACTGTGGTCAAGTTTTGAATATTCTTATTAAATCTTGAATTTCTATCCCTCGCAGTTTTTTTTTTTAAGTTGAAACAAATTAGAATTCGAAATTCTCTACGTCGTTTAGGGGATAGAATTTTTTCAGGGACAAAGAAATCATAATTAGTGTTTTTTCTATTTACAGTTTTGTTTTGATATTTTGTAATGGATTTTTCAATTTTTTTTTTATCAATATAGCTTTTTTTTTTGTATCTTTTACTTATTTTTTGTTTTTTTTTATGAACCAATGAAATACCTATGGTTCTGTATATAATAAGTTGTCCGTCGTTTTGTACAGACAAACGGACAGGTTCAATAATCAATATTCCTTTTTTCATTAATTTTGCAAAAGTGAAATTTTTCTCCATCATTAGAATGTCTAGGCGCATCTCTCCTCTTTCAATAGACGATATCGCTATTTCGTTTGGATTGTTTAGTCTAACCAAGAGACAGTATACTTTTACATTATTGAGAATTTTTTGATTAAAAAAACCATTCCATCGCAATTGAAAACGCGAATATCTTGTGAGAAATAAATCAAGTTCCGCTTCTGTATTGCTTTTATATTGTTTTTTATTTTTACGTTTTTTTATCGTTGATTCTGCAAAATTTTCTTCAATATTTTTTTCTTGGTTTAATAGAGCTGATTCGGGATTTCTTTTTTTTTCTTTATCTGATTCAAGCTCTAATTCACCGGCCGATTCTTTTTCTTCCTTATTCAGATTATAAACTCGCGGGGATTTTTTTTTATTTGATGGTATAAAACCTTTTTTCTTTCGAGTGATCTTTTTATTACGAGTGATCTTTTTATTAACATTTAAGTTTTCATTAAAATTTAAAAGAAGTAATTTGATTGGTATGACCCACGGTTTCATTTTATATGTACTAGAAAATAAGAAAAATTCCGGAAAGAAAAAAATTTCAAAATTTGTTATACGACGATTTAATATTTCTTCATTCATTCCCATCCAATCAAAAAAGTTTCTTTTTTGATTAGAAAGATCCGTCTTATTTTTTTTATCAATTTTTGGATAATTCTGAACTTTAGTATTAATATATTTTTTTTTTACTCTTAGTATCAACCCAGGGCGCAATATTTACTTTTTTTGTAAACCCGAAGTTAAGAATTCTCCAATCCAAATATTTTCTATACCGAATTTTCCCCATACCCCGAATATTATATTTTTCTAAACAAGAAGAGACTAAACAATTATCTAAGGCAATCCCTATAGACATGTCAAAATTTTTTTCTGTAGAATGAATAGATTTATAGCAAAAAAGATTATATATATAATCTTTTTTTAAATTATGTTTTGGATTTAATAATGAGTCGGCCTCAAAAAACTTTTGTTTTTTGTAATTATCAAATTTCTTTTTTTCATATGAATCCTCTTTGGTTAAACTTGGGTTTAGAACTAGAGAATCTTTTTTTTTTTTCTTTTTCCAATTTTGGGTTACTAATCTAGCCCATGCAATCTGGGGTAAATTGTATTGATAATGACTTCGTAACCAGTTTTTCCATTGATTTACTTCGGAATTAAAAATGGTTTTATTTTTCAATTCATAATGAAAGATTCCTTGTTCTTGAAAAAAAATCTTTATTTTATTCTTAACAAAAAAGGATGTTATGCATATGTTATATTCAAGAACAGCCTTTAATTTAGAAAAGTTACTAACTTTTATTTGTGATAATTTGTAAAATACATATGCTTGTGATAAAGAGCATAAGTCATAACTCATCTTTTGTTTATTGGATATTAAATTTTTTATAGTCGAAATAAAATAAATAGTATTTTTTTTGTTTTCTCCATTTTCTTTATTCTTGTAAATATATTTATCAAGAATTGTTTTTGTTGATTCAAAAAAAAGTTGTGTAGTAATTCTTGGAATATTAATGATACCTAGAAAAATAGCTATAGATAGTTGTTCGATGCAAAATTTAAAAAAAAAAAATGGATTTACGAATTAATCGGGTATTTTTTCTTTTGAATGTCTGCCAAATTTTTTTTGATGACTCAATTATTTTAGAATCATAACGCAGTTTGGTACAACTATTAGTTAAGTTTTGTTTTTCTTTGGAAATTTCTTCTATTTGATTTCTGATTGTCTTTATTCTATCAATCAAATTTTTTATTTTGTTTTCGCTAAGTGAAGCATTTGCCCACCCCGTGGATTTATTTTGAACAGATAGTTCATGAATCATCTGATTACTTATTATTGAATCTTTTTTAGTTTCATTTAATTCATATATTTCTCTCGGGCCAAATAATGAAATTAGATTTCGTTTTGAAAGGTCTTTTATCTTTTCTTTTATAAAAATAAAATTTTTGAGAATCCAATTTTTAATTTCTTTTGCGACTTTTAGGAAAATTGTTGCTCTTTCTTTGAAAATCCTTAAAACAACCAAAGACTTTGTTTTGAATTTTTTGATTCTTTTTTTTAATTCTTTAGAAATAGGTTCAAAAAAAGAAGTCTTTCTTTGGGCAGAACCAAACGGTAGTTCGGTTTCCATTCCCCAAACTGTTAAGAAACAAAAATCATTTTTTTCTCCTTTGTCTTTTGTTTTTTTTAGACGAGCCTTCTGAGATGCTTTAAATTTAGATTTATGCCAAGGTTTAAGATAAAAAGGAAATAGGATTTTTATCTGAATACCATCCGTTAACCAGTTTCTTGGAAATTCTGTTTCGGATAGTTGAACCCCATTATAAGTGCATTTAACATGCATTTCACGTTTCCAATCCTTTAAATCCTCGGACCACTCGGGAAATTGAAATAATAACATACGGGCGCTATTTTTAATTATTATCAATAAAGGTAATATAATATATTTTCTAAGAATCGATTGAGTTACTAAGAGAGAACCTCTTATTATTTGAGCAAGTAGGAAGGTATCCCAAGTTTCTGCAATTTCTATCCGTTTTTTTTTCTTCTATTTTTAATTGTTCTTCTTTTTTTTGATAAAAAATTTTTTTGTTCGTTTTCCACATGACATTTTTAAAAAAAAAATTATTTAGCCCCCATATATCAAATGAAAAAAAAAAAAGTTTATCTATTCGATCAAAAAAAAAGGGGGAATGTACTTTTGCTTGAAAAAATTGCCAAATAACTGTTTTACGCCTTTGGGAACGCATGGATCCTTTAATTATCTCTCGACGAAAATCAGATTGTTGTGAATAACGGATCAAAGCCATTTCATCTTTTTGATCAGAATTTTGATTATCTTTGAGATTAGTATAAATCTCGTCATGTGGCTCTTTATCAGTAAAAACCACTACACGTTTTGCTTTTCTTGACCGAATTCCAGGCTCCATTGGTACATTTTCTTCATTTTCGCCTTCCAATTCTTCCAACTCACTTATTAATTTGTATGACCATCGAGGAACTTTTTTATGGATTTCATGGAAATTAATAAAATTTTTTATAAGCGTTTGGTCGTTACTATCAGTTCTAACGATATCAAATAAAAATTTAAAAATTTTTATTTCTTCTTCTGAATGTGAATGAATTTTTTCTTCTTGTTGGGGTTCTGAAAAAAAAGAAAGTTTTTTCTCTATTGACAAAGATTTTCTATTAAAATTTTCTATTGTTTGCTCAAATTTGTGATAATTAATTTTCAGAAGTAGACCATGAATCTTTATCCAGGATCCTCCTATATTATTTTTTCTATCGGTTTCGGTTATGATTTTGAATCGAGTTAATTTTTTTATTCTTCCCCGAGAGATTCCATGCAAAAATGGATCATAATTTTTAGGTAAATATTCTTTTTTAGCTTCGTTATAACAAAATCGAGTCGTTTTTTCCAGTATATTTTCAATAGACCATTCCTTATCTAAAACTTCAATTCGATTTAAAAATTCTTTTTTTAAGTTTTCCTTTTTTTCTTCGTGGATCAAACTCCAATAAGTAGAAACTTGGTCAGAGGGTATTTTTTCTCTTGTAAATGAAGGTATCCTTTTTTGGATCATTTCAAAAAAGGTGGAAAGATTGGGGGGATATGTAAAAGATATTCGTTCTTTTCCATCACTTTGACATGTATAAAAAAAATATTGTGACATTTCATTTCTTACAGTATTTTCAATTTTATCATTTTTTATATATCGATTTGGTCGATTCCATCTTTTATAATCGAAAACTAGAGTTACAAAAGGTTTTTCAAACCCTAAAAAATGATCCTCTTTTTTTTTTATTTTGAAAAAT
>NC_141882.1:31513268-31530768 GCF_030686135.1 Camelina sativa
ATTCGTTTATCAAAAAAATTCGTTTGTTTTGCTAATCTTCTTATACTTTCAATGAAAGATGTTTTAAAAAAAGCATCTATGTAACCACGATTATATGACCAATTATATACAAAATTTATTAGTTTTTCCCAACGAATTCGTTTAGAATTCCATTTTTGAAATGAATTAAGTAAGGTTAAATTTAATAAAGATGAATAAAAAGGCTTATATAAACAGTATGCTATAAATATTCCAAAAAAAGCTATACTGACTGAAAAAGTTGCATTTCTCAAAAATTCATACCAATCTACAAAATTTTGTGAATTTTTATGCAAAAGGTTTATTGACGGCGTGAATAATTTTGATAATATATCAAAGTCTATTCCTTCTTGATTGAAAGGAATTCCTATGGCTCCAATAAACAAAGTAAATAAAAGCAATATAAGCATAGGAAATAGAATAGTATTGTCTGATTCCTGGGGATAATAGAAAGTTCTTTTATTAAGTCCAAAATTTTCAACAGTAATAAAAATTTGATTTCTTACATTATTACTAATTTTATATGTTTTATTGCAAAAAAAAGAAGCTCTTTTCGTATTATTCATTGTTAATAATGGTACTAACCCAAAATTTTTATTAAGTTTTTTTTCTTCGTCTTTACCCCATAAAGAGAGTGAATAGAAGGAGCTACTTTTTTTTCCACTGTAATTTAGAAAATAAGTGTTTAAATGTCCTTCGAAAGTAAGTAAATAAATCCGAAACATATAAAATGCGGTTAATCCCGCTGTTGAACAAGCTATTATTGCAAAAATTGGCGAAAACAACAAACTGTCAGTAAGAATTTCATCTTTCGACCAAAAACAAGCAAGGGGGGGAATACCACAAAGAGAGAGTGTTCCTATTAAAAAGGCCGTTTTTGTAATCGGGACATGTTTTGTCAAACCACCCATAAGAATCATATTCTGACTTTTATCGGGAGAATATCCAACTATAGCTTCCATTGAATGAATAATGGATCCAGATCCTAAAAACAACAAAGCTTTCGAATAAGCATGAGTAATCAAATGAAATAAAGCAGATCGATAAGACCCCATACCTAGAGCTAACATCATATAACCCAGTTGAGACATTGTAGAATAGGCTAAACCTCGCTTAATGTCTTTTTGAGCAAGAGCTAACGTGGCCCCTAAGAGTACTGTTATTATACCTATCAAAGATATTATATACATTATAGAAGGGATAACTATAAAAAGAGGAAGAAGCCGAGCTACAAGAAAAATCCCCGCCGCTACCATAGTAGCAGCATGTATAAGAGCCGAAATGGGAGTAGGGCCCTCCATGGCATCAGGTAACCATACATGAAGAGGAAATTGTGCGGATTTAGCAATAGGACCTACAAATAATAGAAATGCACACAAAGTAAGGAATAAGAGATTTACTCTATTATTTAAAATTAAATTATTGAATATTTCGAACAAATCCTGAAATTCAAAACTGCCAGTTATCCAATAAAGACCTAAAATTCCTAATAATAAACCAAAATCTCCTACACGATTAGTTACAAAAGCTTTTTGACAAGCATTCGCTGCAATAGGTCGTGTGAACCAAAAACCTATTAATAAATACGAACACATTCCAACTAATTCCCAAAAAAAATAAATTTGGATCAAATTAGAACTAGTAACTAATCCTAACATTGAAGTATTAAAAAAACCCATATAAGCAAAAAATCTCAGATATCCTTGATCATGCGACATATAATTGTCACTATAAATCAGAACCAAAATCCCAACAGTTGTAATTAATATTGACATAATAGAAGTAAGTGGATCGATAAAGTAACCGAACTCAAAAGAAAATTCATTATTTATGGTCCAAGACCATACATTTTGATGAATGCAACTTAGAAAAATTTGTTGAATAGATAGATAGAATGAAAAGATCATAACTATACTTAACAAAAAAATACTAAGAAAAGTCCAGATGCGGCGAAGGTTTTTTGTTGCTGTCGGAAAAAGTAGAAGTCCAACTCCTAGTAAAATAGGTACTGGAAGTGGAATGAAAGGGATGATCCATGAATATTGATATGTATGTTCCATAAAATAAAAAACCCTTTTTATTTTATTATTAAATTTATTATTTCTTATTCACTGGTTTGTATATATATATATTTTTTTTTTCAAAGGGGACAATAAAAAAAGTACGCAATTTTAAACCTAAATAGAAATGTTTTCCAATAATCCTTCATAAATCTTTGAAAAGAAATATATATTCAAATAAAAAAAATTAGAAGTGATTAAAAATATTACTATGTTACTGTAAAAAAAATTATTTGTCTTTTTTTTTTTATTACTACTAAATAAATAAATATAAATAAATAAAATTTTATTGTTATTTTATGCAGATACAGAAAAAGTGAATTCTAATTCCGTATTACAATAATTTATATACATATATTAAGAATAGAACAAAGATTTACACGATAAAAAATACTTAATATTAATTATATAAAAAAAACTTTACCTAAAACAAAGTTATTTGAGTTTGATTTTTTAGGATTGTTAAGGAATGGATTTGCATCATGGAATTTAGTGATTGTCTTCCAGTACACTAAGCGAGCTTTTTTTTTTTACATATGATGTGAAGAAATCTTATAATTTTTTTGATAATATAATATATTTTTTGATAATATAATATATCAGTATAGATTACTTAAATGAGTTTTCTCGTACGGATTTCAAACGTTAAAAAAAAGTAAAAAAAAAAACAGTTGGATTTGAAACTTTTGAATGTCTTTTTTGTTTTGAAAATAATATATAATAAAAAAAAAAATAACTCGATATGGAGTACGAAAGAATAGAATAATAAATGTCTTTGACATCCAATTATACCACTGAAAATTTTTTTTTCATTTTTGAATGGCAGTTCCAAAAAAACGTACTTCTATCTCGAAAAAGCGTATTCGTAAAAAAATTTGGAAAAGGAAGGGATATTGGACAGCGTTGAAAGCTTTTTCGTTAGGGAAATCACTTTCTACAGGTAATTCAAAAAGTTTTTTTGTACAGCAAAATAAATAAAAAAACTATAATAATTAGAATTAGCCTAACTAAAAAAAAAACCAATTTTTGAAAATACATATAAAAAAAATAGGAACCAAAAGAAAAAAAAAGGTTCACATTTTTTTTAGAAGGGGGATTCGTATTTTCCCCACCACTATCTTGATACAATAAAAAAAAAAGATCTTTTATTTCCTCTTAATGAGGAAATAAAAGATCTTTAAATTAATTACTTTAAGTGATCAAAAAATCAAGTGATCAAAAAATCTTATGTTTGTACAATATAAAAAGATACATAAAAAATATTTTGAGAATTTTTTGATTTCTCTCGAGCAATTAGGAAAATCTAATTTTATTTAAAATGTCTAAAGGTTTTGAAGAAATTTTTATTTTTCGAAAAAGCATTTTGTTATCATATAAATGAAAAAAAAATGATAAAGAGCATTTCGAATTTTGTCTTTGGGTTAAAGTTGAATTTAGTTATATTTTTCATTGTATTCTAGAAAAAATATAAAGGACAAAAGGTGAATTTAAATAATTTTAAATAACTCAGATAAAAAAAATATCTTAATTGAATTAAAACCCGAATACCTATTTCACAAAGTTTTAATTGATTAAATCCATTAAAACTTTTTGAATCAATTGGCTTCTTTATTTAAATTTGAATCTCGACGATTGAATCAAAACTTGTTAATATTGTTTTGAACAAGTTGCCGCTATGGTGAAATTGGTAGACACGCTGCTCTTAGGAAGCAGTGCTAGAGCATCTCGGTTCGAGTCCGAGTAGCGGCATAAGATCTTCTAAAAGAGATATTATAAGTTTTATAATCAAAATAATACCCGACTTTTTTTATAAAACCGGGTAAAACCTAGTATTAATTTATTAATTTATTAATTTTTAACAAATTTTTTATGATTTTTTTCAATTTTAGAGCATATATTAACTCATATATCTTTTTCGGTCGTTTCAGTTGTACTGACAATTTATTTTTTAACTTTTTTAGTTAATTTAGATGAAATCATAGGATTTTTTGATTCATCAGATAAAGGAATCATAATTACGTTTTTTGGTATAACAGGATTATTATTCACTCGTTGGATTTATTCCGGACATTTTCCATTAAGTAATTTATATGAATCATTAATTTTTCTTGCGTGGGCTTTTTCACTTATTCATATGGTTTCCTATTTTAATAAAAAACAACAAAATCACTTAAACGCAATAACTGCGCCAAGTGCTTTTTTTATTCAGGGTTTTGCTACTTCAGGTCTTTTAAACAAAATGCCTCAGTCTGCAATATTAGTACCAGCTCTCCAGTCCCAGTGGTTAATGATGCACGTAAGTATGATGATATTAGGCTATGGCGCTCTGTTATGCGGATCATTATTATCAATAGCTCTTCTAGTGATTACATTTCGCAAAGTCGGACCTACTTTTTCTTTTTGGAAAAAGAATATAAAAAAAAAATTTTTATTAAATGAATTTTTTTCTTTTGATGTACTTTACTACATAAATGAAAGAAATTCTATTTTACTACAACAAAACATTAATTTTAGTTTTTCTAGAAATTATTATAGGTATCAACTGATTCAACAATTAGATTTTTGGAGTTTTCGTATTATTAGTCTTGGATTTATCTTTTTAACCGTCGGCATTCTTTCAGGAGCTGTCTGGGCTAATGAGACATGGGGTTCATATTGGAACTGGGACCCAAAAGAAACTTGGGCATTTATTACTTGGACTGTATTCGCAATTTATTTACATATTAAAACGAATAGGAATGGTAGGGGTATAAATTCTGCCCTTGTGGCTTCGATAGGTTTTCTTTTAATTTGGATATGCTATTTTGGCGTCAATCTTTTAGGAATAGGTTTACATAGTTATGGTTCCTTTACATCGAATTAAAGTACCAAACAAAAAGGAATCCAAATCTAAATAAAAAAATAGCATTTATATCTAACTCTAACTTCGTATAAGTTAAGAAATCTAATTTAGTTTTAGTAGTAAATTATCAAGAACCTTTTGAATCAAGTAGTACAATGATTCAAAAGGTTCTCACAATACAAAGACCAAAGACTTCTGATTACAATTCACTTTAATGCTTTTTTTAATTTCCTGAAAACTATCCATAAAAATAATTAGATAAAATGGATTCGACCTTGTCACTTGCTAATGAGAGCACAAAATCAGGATAAATCCCAATACCAATTATGGGCAGAAGAATAGAGATTGAAAGAAATAACTCTCGGGGTCCAGAATCAAAAAAAGAAAAGTTTTTGACATTAATTAACTTGTATCCATAGAACATTTGGCGTGACATAGATAATAAATATATAGGAGTTAATATAATCCCAATTGCCATTACAAAAATAATTAAAATTTTGGAAATTAAGAAATATTTTTGGCTGGTAATTATTCCAAAAAAAACAATTAATTCTGCAATAAAACCACTCATGCCCGGCAATGCAAGGGAAGCCATCGATAAGATAGTGAACATTGTAAATATTTTTGGAATGGAGATAGCCATTCCACCCATTTGATCAAGATAAACAAGCCTAATTCTATCATAACTCGTTCCTGCCAAGAAAAAAAGTGCAGCGCCAATAAACCCATGAGAAATTATTTGTAAAATAGCTCCATTAAGTCCAGGATCCGTGATAGAACTAATACCTATAATTATAAAACCCATATGAGATACAGAAGAATAGGCTATTCTCTTTTTTAAATTACGTTGACCAAGAGATGTTGAAGCTGCATAAATTATTTGGATTGTACCGACTACCATCAACCAAGGAGAAAACATAGAATGAGCATGGGGTAATAATTCCATATTGATTCGAACCAACCCATATGCTCCCATTTTTAATAAGATTCCAGCGAGAAGCATACAGGTACTGTAATGTGCCTCGCCGTGGGTGTCAGGTAACCAAGTATGTAAAGGGATAATCGGTGATTTGACGGCAAAAGCAATAAGAAATCCAATATAAAATAGTATTTCGAGTGTAACAGGATAGGATTGATTAGCTAAAAGTTCTAAATTTAATGTTGGTTCGTTCGAACCATATAAACTTATACCTAAAACTCCTATTAATAAAAAAATAGAACTTCCTGCCGTGTACAAAATAAATTTTGTAGCTGAATAGAGACGTTTCTTTCCACCCCACATGGATAAAAGTAGATAAACGGGAATTAATTCTAATTCCCACATGATGAAAAAAAGTAGAAGATCCCGAGAAGAAAATGATCCTATTTGACCGCTGTACATTGCTAACATCAGGAAATGAAATAATCGGGAATCCCGAGTAACTGGAAAAGCCGCTAAAGTGGCTAAAGTAGTAATAAATCCCGTCAGTAAAATCGTTCCTATAGAAAGTCCATCTATTCCCATTCTCCAGTAAAAATCAAAAAAATTGATCCATTTATAATCTTCGGACAGTTGAATTAATGGATCGTCCATTTTAAAATTATAACAAAAAGCATAGGTCGTTAGAAGAAGTTCTAAGATACAAATGCATATAGTATACCATTTATTGACTTTATTTCCCCTATGCGGGAGAAATAACATTAATGAACCAGCAGATATTGGAAAAACAACAATTATTGTTAACCAAGGAAAATCATTCGTGGTAAAGACAAGATACACCAGGTCCAAAGAACGCGTACTCAAAAAAAATATATAAATAAAAAATATAATTTAACTTTTTTGAGTACGAGTACTTGTCAATAAAAAAAAAAATGTATTCCAAATTTATTCAAATGAGGTTTTCGGTAACGTATCAATAAGCTAGACCCATACTTCGAGTTGTTTCATGCCATAAATAAACTCGAACGCTCAAAAAATCCGTTGGACAGGCGGATTCACATCTCTTACAACCAACACAGTCCTCGGTTCTTGGAGCGGAAGCTATTTGCTTAGCTTTACATCCATCCCAAGGTATCATTTCTAATACGTCTGTAGGGCATGCTCGGACACATTGAGTACATCCTATACAGGTATCATAAATTTTTACTGAATGTGACATAGGATCGATAGTTTTTTGAATGTCATAAATTTTCAATCTAGTAAACTTCTAACTGAATGATATATTAAAATACTAGATGAAGCAATGATTTCCTTTAATAGAATTTTTGTAATGAATTCTGGCTCAATTGATAAAAAATGGGGCTAAAATACTTTGATTTCTTAAATTTTTACAAATATAATCTAGTAGGTCATAACCTATAATATATGAAAATTTCAATCTCTAATTTTTTTATGTTACTTATTTAATAAGGTCGATTGGTTTATGCGAGTTGATTTTCTGTTACGATAAATTGACGAGACTATAGCTAATCCAATAGCTGCTTCAGCGGCTGCAATTGCTATAACAAAAATGCAGAAAATATCCCCTTTTAGTTGGGAATTATCAAAAAAATCAGAAAATGTTACGAAATTCATATTAACTGCATTGAGTATAAGTTCAAGACACATAAGAGCCCTAACCATATTTCGACTCGTGATCAATCCATAAAGACCAATCAAAAATAAATAGGCACTCAAAACAAGTACATGTTCGAGTATCATTCAGCAACTCCTTATCAATTTTGATTCATTTCAATATGAAAAATAATTCACCGGATTCCATCAACTAGAATATAACAAAAAAGTACGAATAAAAACAATATTAGGTAAAAATTTTTTTTAATATATATCAAATATAAAAATTGATTCTTAAAATATGAAATAGTATTCAATCAAATTTAATTTAATGAACGGAAAAAATCATAACATACACAAAGTTTTCTTTGGTCTTTACTAATTATTTTTTATTGACGAGCCACAGAAATTGCACCTATCAAAGCAACTAAAAGAATTATTGAAATGAGTTCAAATGGCAGAAAAAAATCTGTTGATAAATGAATTCCTATTTGTTGACTATTACTTATTAAATCTTGCTCTAGAATCTGGTTTAATTTTGTAGTCCAAATAACCCCGTACCATGACGTATCGAGAATAGTAGACATTAATAAAAAAAGAATAGTTGTACAAACCAACGAAGTAATCCCATTCCCAACGGTCCACAGATTGAAATCGGTGGAATATTCTGAATCATTCATGAACATCACAGCAAATATGATTAAAACATTTATGGCCCCCACATAAATAAGGAGTTGTGCAGCAGCTACAAAATGGGAATTTGATAGAATATACAATAAAGATATACAAACAAGAACAAATCCTAAGGAAAAGGCTGAAAATATTGGGTTGGGAAGTAATACCACTCCCAGACCTCCTACTAGAAGACCGGATCCCAGAAAAACTAAAAGAAAATCATGTATTGGTCCAGGCAAATCCATTATATTATTAAAATAAGAAAAAAATCGAAATCCTTTTCATGACCTTATTAATTTAACCAGGAAATTTTTTTTAATATGTTTTTAATAGAGTGAAATTAGAATCTAATGGATATGAATTGATGTAGATACAATTATTAGACAGTTTCTCTTTTTTATTCTAAAATGTATTTTCAAACTATCTATTTCAAGAAAGTAATTACGAATATATTATATTAAAAGAATGCGCCTTAATACTTAATATTAGTATATAAATATAATACAAGTTTTTAATTATATTCTTTATATAATTCAACAATTTTGAATTCATTTTTTAATCAAATTAAAGGGTTTACCCCATTTTTTGTTTGAGGTGAATTCAAAATTGTTCGAATAGTGTAATCGTCAATTACTGACATTGGTAAACGACCCAAAGCTATTTGATTATAATTCAATTCGTGACGATCATAAGTGGAAAATTCATATTCTTCAGTCATTGACAAACAATTTGTTGGACAATACTCAACACAATGTACCACAAAATATACAAATTCCAAAATCAATACTGTAATTAAGCAATCGTTTTTTTCGAATATTAGTTTCCAATTTCCAATCAACAACAGGCAAATCTATAG
Organism: Camelina sativa; assembly: GCF_030686135.1. Classification (NCBI taxonomy): domain Eukaryota; kingdom Viridiplantae; phylum Streptophyta; class Magnoliopsida; order Brassicales; family Brassicaceae; genus Camelina; species Camelina sativa. Next base: position 31,522,253 of record NC_141882.1, read on the forward strand.
GACATACTCGAACACATACTTCACAAGCAATGCATTTATCAAATTCAAAATGGATTCGACCGCGGAAACGTTCTGATGTTATTAATTTTTCATAGGGATATTGAATAGTTACAGGTAAACGATTTGTGTGGGATAAGGTAATCATGAAACCTTGACCAATATACCTTGCAGCTCGTAGGGTTTGTTGACCATAATTCATGAACCCGGTTATCATAGGAAGCATATTGTAATTATCTCTGAATAATTTTATCTTTGTTTCTTTCTCTTGTTTAAAAAAATAATGAATATATTGGATTCGTTTTCAATTTAGAGCGAAAAGAGTTGGAAAGAAGTTGTTAATAATAGATTACCAAGGGAAATAGGTAAAAGAAATTTCCATCCAAGATTTAATAGTTGATCCATTCTTAGCCTAGGTAAAGTCCATCTTGTTGCGATAGAAATGAACAAGAACAAATAAGTTTTAGCTAATGTAATAAAGATACCAATTGTTGTTCCAAAAATTTGATCCCTTTGAAATAGTTCCAGAATAGATATATACGGAATAGAAATATTCCAACCGCCTAAGTATAGAACTGTTACAAATAATGAGGAAATTAATAGATTTAGATAAGAAGCAACGTAAAATAAACCAAATTTGATACCTGAATATTCAGTTTGATAACCTGCTATTAATTCTTCTTCCGCTTCTGGTAAATCAAACGGTAACCTCTCGCATTCTGCTAGGGAAGAAATTAGAAAAATGATAAAACCTATAGGTTGACGCCACAAATTCCATCCCCAAAAACCATATTTTGATTGTGCCTCAACTATATCAACTGTACTTAAACTGTTAGATAATCCTAGTCGGCGATAACATTACTATTTTCACCGCTATTACAGAACCGTACATGAGGTCTTCGCCTCATACGGCTCCTCGGGGGCCGTAAATAAATCTAAGGACCAGATTATAGTCTCATTTAGATGGATATGATGTGTTCTAAAACGGATTAAATATATCTGGGGTCCCGAATTATACCAATGGAATTCTGTCTGCTCAAATTCTAAGAATCAAAAAAGCGCTTCGGAATTCATCTCATCCTTTACAAATTTGAATTTCTATTTATTGAGTAATAACTTAACTCTTTAATAAAATACTCCTTGTAAAAATAAAAAAAGGTATTTCAGCCCATCGTGGTTTTCGATTACGAAAAATAATTATACCTCCTAGTAGTTTATTATTCATAACAGAAATTCGATTTTATTTTCGAAATATATGAAAAAAATATCCTTGTTTCGTTCCTATTCTTCTTTCTTTTTTAGAAAAAAGTTGGTGGACTTATAAAAAATAAAGGATTATTTCGTTTCTGATAGTCATTACATTTGTCGGTGGATAGGAGCCTACTCTGAATCGGAATCTTGGGGAGTACTGTCTGATCATTTCTACTAATTTCAAGCCCCAATTAACCTTCTTTTTTTTATCTTATGTTATGCATAAATATCCTTTTCAATTTGGTTAATCTCTATTACAAATTCTTTGTGTATTTTGGTGTTTCTAACCATCCACTAACTTTTACCTAATTGCCGCTCACTTTGTAATATATGTATGTTAATCTATATAACTGATAGTGAAAACGTCGTCCGGTTAATATATTTAACCCGCTTCAAGCCAGGATGACTAATCAACCAACCTTGGGGTAAAGTGATTCTTACACTTATGTTTATTTTCGTTTAACCTTTGTACATAGGAAATGAGACTCAATTTTTCTTTTTACGGCAAATTTCTGAGCAGTTTTTTTTCACTCATATATAACTATCAAATTCCTTTTATTAATTCGAAAGATAAATATATCTATTCCGTTGTTTAACTTATTCGTCTAGAAGAAACGGAATAGTAAAAATAAAGAAACGGAATAGTAAAAATAAACGTTTATGTTTCAACGAATCGCACGTAGAGATATTGATAAAACACATAGAGTTAATGGTATTTCATAACTAATCGATTGGGCAGCAGCTCGCAGACCACCTAAAAAAGAATATTTATTATTTGATCCATATCCTGACATAAGAAGTCCAATAGGAGCAATACTTGAGATGGCAATCCATAAAAAAATACCGATATTGAGATCCGCTAAAACAAGGTGATTACTAAAGGGAATTACTGAGTAACTTAGTAAAATTGAGATAACTGCTATAGATGGTCCAATACTAAATAAAGGAGTATTTCCTCTAGATGGACGAAGATTTTCTTTGAAAAGTAGTTTTGTCCCATCGGCTAGAGCTTGAAGAATTCCCAACGGGCCTGCGTATTCAGGTCCAATACGTTGTTGTATCCCTGCAGATATTTCTCTTTCTAACCACACAATTACTAGTACACCTGTTATGATTCCCAATATAAGAGAAAATATAGGGACAAATATCCATATGAGTCCATAGACCTCTTTTAAAGATTCCAATTTAACAAAAGAATTTATAGTTTGGACTGTTGTTGCATAAATTATCATTTTAACGATCAACTTCTCCCATAATTATATCTATGCTACCGAGTATCGTCATAATATCAGCCAATTTCATTCTTTTAACTAGTTCAGGAAGAATTTGCAAATTAATAAAACCCGGTGGTCGGATTTTCCATCTCCAAGGAAAACCGCTTTGATCTCCTATGAGAAAAATTCCCAACTCCCCTTTTGGAGCTTCAACTCTTACATAAAGTTCTTGTTTCGATAATTCAAAAGTAGGAGAAGGTTTTTTACTAATGAATCGATATTCAAAATCATTCCATTCTGGATTCCTTTTTCTATCAAAGCCCCTGCTTTCTAAATTTTCATAGGGACCCCCTGGAAGTCCTTCCAGAGCCTGTTGAATAATTTTTATGGATTCTGTCATTTCGCTAAGTCGTACTAAATAACGAGCTAATGAATCTCCTTGTTTTTGCCACTGAATTTCCCATTCAAATTCATCGTAAGACTCATAACGATCAACTTTACGAAGATCCCATGGTATTCCGGATGCGCGTAGCATTGGTCCGGATAAACCCCAATTTATTGCTTCTTCCCCACCAACAATCCCAACCCCTTCAACCCGTTCTAAAAAAATAGGATTTCGTGTAATGAGTTTTTGATATTCAACAACCTCTGTTAAAAAATAATCACAAAAATCCAAGCATTTATCTATCCAACCATAAGGTAAATCGGCCGCTATTCCTCCAATACGAAAAAAATTATGCATCATTCTCATACCGGTGGCAGCTTCGAATAGATCATATACAAATTCTCGTTCTCTGAAAATATAGAAAAAGGGAGTCTGTGCACCAATATCTGCCATAAAAGGGCCGAGCCATAACAGATGAGAAGCTATACGACTCAATTCCAGCATAATTACTCTGATATAGCTGGCCCTTTTAGGAACTTGAATATTTCCCAATTGTTCTGGTCCATTTACTGTTATTGCTTCTGTAAACATAGTAGCTAAATAATCCCATCGCGTTACATAAGGTAAATATTGTATAATTGCTCGGTTTTCTGCAATTTTTTCCATTCCTCTGTGTAAATAACCTAATATGGGTTCACAGTCAACAACATCCTCACCATCTAGAGTAACAATTAAGCGAAGAACACCATGCATGGATGGGTGGTGAGGTCCCATATTGACTATCATAAGATCTTTTCCTGTAACTGGTCTCTTCATAAGTTTTTCCTTGATTCGTTCTGGCATGAATTAGATTGCTGAATAAAGAAGTTTTTCAAAAAATTGAAGATCTAAAAAATTCACTAATTCACAATTTTGGAATTTAACGAGTTTTTAATTCCCGAATATTCAACTGATTAATTAATTCTTTATAACGTACTCTATTTTTTTTTGACAAATAAGCCAGCAGTCGTTGACGTTTTCCCAGAATTTTTCGTAGACCCCTCTGAGATAAATAATCTTTTCTGTGCAATTCCAAATGTGCAGTAAGTCTTCGTATCTTATTAGTGAAACTAAATACTTGAAATTCAACGGATCCCCTGCTTTCTTCTTTTTGTTCTTCAAATGAAATGAATGTATTTTTTATCATAAAAAGAAATCCTTCCCCTTTTAATATGAATTGAAAGATATGAATTTTACTGATCAGTAATAATAATGGTAGTTTTTTTGTACAAGGATCTGAATTTAATTATCAACTTCTTAATTCTTCATTTTATCTTATAATTATAAAAAAATATAAATTTAGATCTCAAAAAGGAGGATTCTATTAATTTTTTTATGGATCCGCTCTAATTGGTATCTATGTGATTAATTAAATTAATCTCATGTATAAAGATGGAATTTAAAAAAATCCCTCCTAATTTGTGCATATAGTTGTTTTTAGATACCGTAACTTATTATATATAGTAAAAAGTCTCTATCATTAATGAATCGGAAATCGCGTATACATGCGTATTCTTATCATACTGAAACGATTTCCGTTAGTAGTATTAAACCAATAGCGATTCATACAAGCTAAATCTTCTAATCTAAAATTGGGCCAAAGAAAGGATTTTAAATTAATTAGGTTTTTTTTATCCTTATCAAGATCTTTCTTGTTATGCAAAACTGTGGTCAAGTTTTGAATATTCTTATTAAATCTTGAATTTCTATCCCTCGCAGTTTTTTTTTTTAAGTTGAAACAAATTAGAATTCGAAATTCTCTACGTCGTTTAGGGGATAGAATTTTTTCAGGGACAAAGAAATCATAATTAGTGTTTTTTCTATTTACAGTTTTGTTTTGATATTTTGTAATGGATTTTTCAATTTTTTTTTTATCAATATAGCTTTTTTTTTTGTATCTTTTACTTATTTTTTGTTTTTTTTTATGAACCAATGAAATACCTATGGTTCTGTATATAATAAGTTGTCCGTCGTTTTGTACAGACAAACGGACAGGTTCAATAATCAATATTCCTTTTTTCATTAATTTTGCAAAAGTGAAATTTTTCTCCATCATTAGAATGTCTAGGCGCATCTCTCCTCTTTCAATAGACGATATCGCTATTTCGTTTGGATTGTTTAGTCTAACCAAGAGACAGTATACTTTTACATTATTGAGAATTTTTTGATTAAAAAAACCATTCCATCGCAATTGAAAACGCGAATATCTTGTGAGAAATAAATCAAGTTCCGCTTCTGTATTGCTTTTATATTGTTTTTTATTTTTACGTTTTTTTATCGTTGATTCTGCAAAATTTTCTTCAATATTTTTTTCTTGGTTTAATAGAGCTGATTCGGGATTTCTTTTTTTTTCTTTATCTGATTCAAGCTCTAATTCACCGGCCGATTCTTTTTCTTCCTTATTCAGATTATAAACTCGCGGGGATTTTTTTTTATTTGATGGTATAAAACCTTTTTTCTTTCGAGTGATCTTTTTATTACGAGTGATCTTTTTATTAACATTTAAGTTTTCATTAAAATTTAAAAGAAGTAATTTGATTGGTATGACCCACGGTTTCATTTTATATGTACTAGAAAATAAGAAAAATTCCGGAAAGAAAAAAATTTCAAAATTTGTTATACGACGATTTAATATTTCTTCATTCATTCCCATCCAATCAAAAAAGTTTCTTTTTTGATTAGAAAGATCCGTCTTATTTTTTTTATCAATTTTTGGATAATTCTGAACTTTAGTATTAATATATTTTTTTTTACTCTTAGTATCAACCCAGGGCGCAATATTTACTTTTTTTGTAAACCCGAAGTTAAGAATTCTCCAATCCAAATATTTTCTATACCGAATTTTCCCCATACCCCGAATATTATATTTTTCTAAACAAGAAGAGACTAAACAATTATCTAAGGCAATCCCTATAGACATGTCAAAATTTTTTTCTGTAGAATGAATAGATTTATAGCAAAAAAGATTATATATATAATCTTTTTTTAAATTATGTTTTGGATTTAATAATGAGTCGGCCTCAAAAAACTTTTGTTTTTTGTAATTATCAAATTTCTTTTTTTCATATGAATCCTCTTTGGTTAAACTTGGGTTTAGAACTAGAGAATCTTTTTTTTTTTTCTTTTTCCAATTTTGGGTTACTAATCTAGCCCATGCAATCTGGGGTAAATTGTATTGATAATGACTTCGTAACCAGTTTTTCCATTGATTTACTTCGGAATTAAAAATGGTTTTATTTTTCAATTCATAATGAAAGATTCCTTGTTCTTGAAAAAAAATCTTTATTTTATTCTTAACAAAAAAGGATGTTATGCATATGTTATATTCAAGAACAGCCTTTAATTTAGAAAAGTTACTAACTTTTATTTGTGATAATTTGTAAAATACATATGCTTGTGATAAAGAGCATAAGTCATAACTCATCTTTTGTTTATTGGATATTAAATTTTTTATAGTCGAAATAAAATAAATAGTATTTTTTTTGTTTTCTCCATTTTCTTTATTCTTGTAAATATATTTATCAAGAATTGTTTTTGTTGATTCAAAAAAAAGTTGTGTAGTAATTCTTGGAATATTAATGATACCTAGAAAAATAGCTATAGATAGTTGTTCGATGCAAAATTTAAAAAAAAAAAAGGATTTACGAATTAATCGGGTATTTTTTCTTTTGAATGTCTGCCAAATTTTTTTTGATGACTCAATTATTTTAGAATCATAACGCAGTTTGGTACAACTATTAGTTAAGTTTTGTTTTTCTTTGGAAATTTCTTCTATTTGATTTCTGATTGTCTTTATTCTATCAATCAAATTTTTTATTTTGTTTTCGCTAAGTGAAGCATTTGCCCACCCCGTGGATTTATTTTGAACAGATAGTTCATGAATCATCTGATTACTTATTATTGAATCTTTTTTAGTTTCATTTAATTCATATATTTCTCTCGGGCCAAATAATGAAATTAGATTTCGTTTTGAAAGGTCTTTTATCTTTTCTTTTATAAAAATAAAATTTTTGAGAATCCAATTTTTAATTTCTTTTGCGACTTTTAGGAAAATTGTTGCTCTTTCTTTGAAAATCCTTAAAACAACCAAAGACTTTGTTTTGAATTTTTTGATTCTTTTTTTTAATTCTTTAGAAATAGGTTCAAAAAAAGAAGTCTTTCTTTGGGCAGAACCAAACGGTAGTTCGGTTTCCATTCCCCAAACTGTTAAGAAACAAAAATCATTTTTTTCTCCTTTGTCTTTTGTTTTTTTTAGACGAGCCTTCTGAGATGCTTTAAATTTAGATTTATGCCAAGGTTTAAGATAAAAAGGAAATAGGATTTTTATCTGAATACCATCCGTTAACCAGTTTCTTGGAAATTCTGTTTCGGATAGTTGAACCCCATTATAAGTGCATTTAACATGCATTTCACGTTTCCAATCCTTTAAATCCTCGGACCACTCGGGAAATTGAAATAATAACATACGGGCGCTATTTTTAATTATTATCAATAAAGGTAATATAATATATTTTCTAAGAATCGATTGAGTTACTAAGAGAGAACCTCTTATTATTTGAGCAAGTAGGAAGGTATCCCAAGTTTCTGCAATTTCTATCCGTTTTTTTTCTTCTATTTTTAATTGTTCTTCTTTTTTTTGATAAAAAATTTTTTTGTTCGTTTTCCACATGACATTTTTAAAAAAAAAATTATTTAGCCCCCATATATCAAATGAAAAAAAAAAAAGTTTATCTATTCGATCAAAAAAAAAGGGGGAATGTACTTTTGCTTGAAAAAATTGCCAAATAACTGTTTTACGCCTTTGGGAACGCATGGATCCTTTAATTATCTCTCGACGAAAATCAGATTGTTGTGAATAACGGATCAAAGCCATTTCATCTTTTTGATCAGAATTTTGATTATCTTTGAGATTAGTATAAATCTCGTCATGTGGCTCTTTATCAGTAAAAACCACTACACGTTTTGCTTTTCTTGACCGAATTCCAGGCTCCATTGGTACATTTTCTTCATTTTCGCCTTCCAATTCTTCCAACTCACTTATTAATTTGTATGACCATCGAGGAACTTTTTTATGGATTTCATGGAAATTAATAAAATTTTTTATAAGCGTTTGGTCGTTACTATCAGTTCTAACGATATCAAATAAAAATTTAAAAATTTTTATTTCTTCTTCTGAATGTGAATGAATTTTTTCTTCTTGTTGGGGTTCTGAAAAAAAAGAAAGTTTTTTCTCTATTGACAAAGATTTTCTATTAAAATTTTCTATTGTTTGCTCAAATTTGTGATAATTAATTTTCAGAAGTAGACCATGAATCTTGTTTATCCAGGATCCTCCTATATTATTTTTTCTATCGGTTTCGGTTATGATTTTGAATCGAGTTAATTTTTTTATTCTTCCCCGAGAGATTCCATGCAAAAATGGATCATAATTTTTAGGTAAATATTCTTTTTTAGCTTCGTTATAACAAAATCGAGTCGTTTTTTCCAGTATATTTTCAATAGACCATTCCTTATCTAAAACTTCAATTCGATTTAAAAATTCTTTTTTTAAGTTTTCCTTTTTTTCTTCGTGGATCAAACTCCAATAAGTAGAAACTTGGTCAGAGGGTATTTTTTCTCTTGTAAATGAA
>NC_141882.1:31542356-31578018 GCF_030686135.1 Camelina sativa
CCACCACACCATTCACCCACACTATTCCTCAACACCCCTCCTGCGGATGCCATACCTGGATTACCCCTTGACGCTCCGTCAGTATTAAGCTTAAACCACCCTTGATCAGGAACCACCCAGCCAATTTCTCGGACCACCCGTGTTGTTGCCCCGGAGTGATTCACAGTAATCGACTGTGCCTTTGTCACATCCATTGTAAGCTTCTTTACAAAGGCGACCCGATCCCTGCAGACCAATTTCTCCCCAAAAACATCACAGCAACGCCATTTCCATCCCCACCAAACAGCCAGTGCAAACATTGTTGCCCAATCCCCGTCACAAGTACTTGTCCCCTTATCCAGGTTATGGTACATCCACTCCAGTAGAGACATTGTAAAGAACTCTCGTCGCTTACTTCGTGGTAAGATTCTCCTCCATAAGCGAGACATGGCAGGGCAATCACGCAACACATGCATACTCGTCTCTATCCCACCCCTACACACCGTACAAACATCAGATTCACTGAGGTGACGGTGCAGCCTCTCCGTATTAGTCATTATAGCCTGATGTGCTACCAACCACAAAAAAAGCTTTACTCTTTCCGGCACCACAACTTGCCAAATCCGTTTGTAAAAACAGCCCATGTTCTGCCCCAATCTCTCCTCCTTTGTTAAGAAAGCATACGCAGAACCTACAGTAAAACAACCATCAGCGGTCTCACCCCATGATATTCTATCAGTCACACCCGAGAAGCTATCCAAGACGACAGTCACCAGCTCAAGCTTAGTATTGTCGGATACAAAAGGCGCTATACACGCAACATCCCATCCCCTGCTATCATTCCACAGATCCCGAGCTTTCAAATCTTCAAGACCCGATGGTATCACACCCACTACATCCGTAATAAGTGACTCCCCTGACAACCACTTATCCTTCCAGAACCTGACTGTACGCCCATCTCCCACGACCCAACTCAAGCCTTTGCTAACGACCTCCCTCAGTCCTAACCCCACACTCCGCCACGTAGACGACCAATGACTCTTAGTGGTCATCCAATCAGGGTCCTGCACACTCCCGACTTTATATTTTCTCCTCACCACCTGTGCCCATAAACTAGACTGATCATGCAGGACTCTCCACCCCACCTTCGCTAGTAAAGCCTTATTCATCTCCTTCGCTACTCGAATCCCCAGACCCCCCTCATCCTTCGGACGACACACACGTTTCCAAGCAACCAAATGTTGTTTTCTTTTTTCTGTAGTACTACCCCAGAGGAAGTCTCTAGAAGCTCTATCTAACCTCTCCAAAGTATATTGAGGAAGTTTGATCGTACTCATAGTATGCACAGGTATCGATGAGAGCACTGATTTAGTCAACGTTACCCGACCCGCAAAACTCAACATACGCCCTTTCCAACCTCCCAACCTCGATGTAACCTTTGCCAGCACCTCCCCAAACGTCTCTTTATTTATCCTCTTATGTAGAATCGGCATACCAAGATACTTCCCCAAATCCTTTGTTGATTGAATCCCACTCTCTGCACTAATCATCTCCCCCAACTCCCTAGACACATTTTCAGAGAAAAAGATCCTCGACTTCTGCATACTAAGTTTTTGGCCTGAAGCATTGCAAAATCTCTCTAACACACCCCGTATCACTCTTATCTGTGCCACTGAGGCCTCAGCAAGCATAATCAAATCATCCGCAAAGCATATATGCGATAAATGAGGACCCGAACCTGACAACTTAATAGGTTTCCACTTCTTCTGCACAACTGACGCTTCAATCATATGACACAAGCGTTCAATACACAAAACAAAAAGGTATGGCGATAACGGATCACCCTGACGCAACCCTCTTGATGGCTTAAATGGTTCTGTTCTTTCCCCATTCCATAACAAACTCATTGAGGGACCTGTAACACACTGCATAATCCAATGAACCCATTCCTCAGGCAACCCGACTGCCTGTAACGTCTCTTCCAAGAACTCCCACCGGACTCTATCATAAGCTTTCTCCAGATCAATTTTCAAAAGCATCCATCCTTTCCTCCCCTTCTTCCTCCTCATGGAGTGGACCGCCTCCTGAACAATAATAATATTGTCCGTGCCCAACCTCCCTGGGATGAAGCTTGTTTGAGTAGGCCCAACCACCCTCGTCATCATTCCCTTTAGACGTCCCACTAGAGTCTTGGTAATAGTCTTAAAGAGCACATTACATAGCCTTATAGGACGGAACTGTACAATAGTTTCTGGCTTTAACACCTTCGCGATAAGTACCAGAAGTGCATCATTTGTCCCTGGTGGTAGACAACCGGTCTTAAAGAACTCCAGAAAAAACTGTGTCACCGACTGCTTGACTATCTCCCAATTATGTTGATAAAACACTGGCTGGAAACCATCAGGTCCAGGGGCCTTATACTGACCCATACTGCGGATAGCCGTTTCTATCTCCATCTCTGAGAAAGGCTTATTTAACGCCTCTTTATCCGCGAGAGACACCCTTAGAAAGCCCACGTTAGACAATCTCTCCACCACAGGATCTACATCCTCCAATGAATACAAGCGCTTATAATAATCAATCGTCAAATCCTCCAACTCCACTGCATTCGAGATCCACTGTCCTGCATTTTAACATATCAATCTGGTTCCTTCTCCTGCGGATGATTGTTGAAGTGTGGAAAAACTTAGTATTGCGATCACCAAGAGCAAACCCCTTCTCGCGAGACTTCTGATACCAGATAAGCTCCTCTTGTTCCAACACCACATCCAACTCCTGTAAGAGTTCTGCCTCACGGGCTAAAGAAGCATCTATCTATCGGATATCAATTTCAGACTGTATCTCCGTAAGCTCCCTCATTAAACCCTCTTTCTTCCTCTGTACATCTCCAAAAACTTCCCTATTCCACTTTTTTAAAGTCCGCTGCAACCCCTTAAGTGCCTCTGGTGTTGTTTTACTACCATCCCAAGAATTAAACAATAACTCCTTAAAACCCGGATGAGTCAACCAAGCGGCTTCAAAGCGAAAAGGTCTCCTCTTTGGATCGCTCCTCTTTTCCGGCGACAGCTGCACATACAACGGTGCATGATCTGAGGCCAAAAAAGGCAGGTGAGTCACTGTTGCCTCCTGCCACTTTAACCTCGCATGAGCACAACATAAAACCCGGTCCAACCGCTTAGCCACAAAGAACCTCTCTGTTCTTCCTCGCCTCCAAGTGAATTGATTCCCCTGAAAGCCCATATCAATCAGCGAGAGATCATTTATCCATTCGCCAAATTCCAAAGAATCCGAGGACAAATGACCATTTCCACCAGACCGTTCATCAATCCTGACAATAGTATTAAAGTCTCCCCCAACTATCACTGGACCATCCACACTTCGTACCACATCTTTGAGACTATTCCACAAACCACTCCTCCTACTAGCCGATGGAGCAGTATCTGTGCCATTCACAACCTTAGCATGGATAAATTGATCAGTAGCCTGAACTATCTCAACCTCTCCTATCCCAGTCCGCCATAACAGCCAGATTCCCCCACTCTGTCCAGATGCATCCACACGATGAGACCCATCAAAACCCAAACCTCTACAAATCCTGCCGGCTCTATCCCCCGCCGCATGAGTTTCAAAAATAGCAATCATATCCGTCGCAAACTTTTTCAAAAGATATCGAATCGATCTTCTAAAACTAGGTTTATTTGCCCCCCGGCAATTCCACATAATGCAGTTTATCATTGATACACAACAAACAAAGAAATTACCGGGAACATCACTAAGCGGAGATCTCCTCCGTCTCTTCAGGCAGAGTACCACCATGATCCCCCTTATCCCCTGTCAAGGGCAACACACCCAATGGTGAAGGACTATCACTCACTCCATTCACAACAAGTTTGCCCGAACGACCTTCCTTTACCCCATCACCGGTGTCCGCCGTGAACAAGCCACCGGGTCTCCCAATCACCTCACCTTCCACTCTCAATCGCTTTCCCGACGATAAAAAGTCAGTCTCCCCGCTCGCTGGGCCGTAAATCAGACCCATCGTAGGACGCAAATGTTTTTTCAAGTTGGGCCGTGGCCCAGTAACTCCCAAATTCTTCTTCGAATCCATTTTCTTCTCCACCACACCTTCCTGTGTCCCACTCCGACCCGTACTACCCGACACCCTAAACACCATTTCTTTTCCGGTTGTCCCTGTCTCCGTTCGACCCATTACATTTTCCCTATTCTCATTCTCCTTATTCTCTTCTAACATATCCGTATCAGTACTTGACTCCTTCTCCACCATATCCACCTCCAATTCACCAAAACTATTCGAGACAGCAATAACTACATTCTCAGCCACGACCCCAGTACTCCAACGTGTGCCGCATATGTTTCTACCTACTGCAACCTGAGACATATTAGATGTCCCCGAATCAACCCGTCGACCACGTCGTTGAACCGGTATAAAACCCGCCTCCACCTGAGCTCCCAAATTCATAGGTTCTGAATCCCCCACCTTTGCAGTCGTCTCTTTGATCACCTCACCACTCAAACTCTCCACCCTCTGCGGACAATGGTGTACCACATGACCATACATACCACACGCAGAACAGATAGTAGACAACCCCTCATATGCTACATAGAATCTCTCCCCATTCACCACCACAGATCCTTTCAAAGGCCTCCGCAGATTCACCTCAACACAAACCCTAGCAAACCTGCCTCTCGCCAGATTGAGTGTCGTACTATCAACCTTTAACGGCCTCCCCAGCCCCTTAGCAATACACATCAGGATTGACTTATGGTAAAAATCAAAGGGTAAATTACTTAACCGAATCCACACTGGTGTTGTGACAATATCATCAACAAGAGGATCAAAATTCGACGACCAAGCCTGCGCCGTCAAAACACTACCAAACACTCTCCACGGTCCCCCAGTCAAGGCAGCCAAATACTCCTCCTCTTTCTCAAAACGAATCATAAAGAACTGTCTCGGCGAGTCCATTACATTCATCACACCATTCGGTTTCCAGATCTCCTTCAGTTTGCGGATCATAGCAGGGAGTGAAACGTTCCGCCCAAGAACTTTCACAATCATACACTGCTTCCACAGCCCATGCATAGCTTTCAAGACATCATCCACAATAGTTATCACCGGATCTCCATCCTCCCCATCCGGAAAGGCCAGCGAAACCCTTTCCGTCACAAACTCATCAGATAACACCTCCTCCGGAGCCTGGATTCCACCACTCATACTCCCTACGACCTTCTGCAACCAGGACTGGGACATATCCGGGGGATCCCCCAGAGGTCTAACCCTCTCACCCGTATCCATCATCACCACTTCATTGGGACTCGTCGAAACCCTAAAATCGCCGCCACTCATCACCATTGATTTCGGCTACCTTTTTTAAAACAAATTGATGTTCATAATATATACTGTCTGAAAAACTGTATATATTATGAATGGTTTGATATATTTTCGGTTTGGTTTGGGGTTTCGATCGAATTGTATCTTTACTTTTTCTTTTCTTTTTTGTCTTATTCGGACTCTTTGGATTTTTCTACGTATACATACATTGTATAACTCTGAAAGAAAAAAATATTGAATTTGAAAATGTTACGTTGCTATAAATTACATATATATATATATCTATTATTTTTAAACACATCTATTATATTCTTACGTTTTCCTGTCAAAGACCGATGACATTTGCAAGATATTCTATTTTTAATATGGTATTAAAGATTTTTTAAACATTATATTAGTTTTCATTAGTTGAAAATCAACTGTTATATGTGGTTTTTTTATTATTAATCAAGTTTAGTTATATAAAAAACACTATTATTGTATATATGTTCAGAAATATAAAACGATGTGTGGTATAAAACCTTATTATAGTAATACAACATATAGTATTATGTTCGATTAATAATAAATCGATAATATTATTATAGAGGTACTAATTTATAACATAAACACCCTCACTCTAGGGGGGGATAAGACATGTAAACATGTCTCCAACTTACAATAATAATATACCCAAAATTTAGAAATTTGAACAAAACAAGCAATCATAAAACAATATATTTTTTTTCTTGGTGTCGAAAAGGATCTGTGATCTGTCCATTTATTCGTAAATATATTTTCCTTTCAAATATTCTTGGAGCCGGGTTTGCCCAGGCGGTTAGAACCAGCCGGGCTGCTAGGGCTGTTTGTGGTCGGACTCATCCCGAGAGTGTTCTTCACAGCGTCGGCTGCTCCCTGTGCCATGTTCTTCACTTGTCCACCAGTCTACACACCAAAATCAATAAAAAAAAAAATGTTAATGCATATAATAAATGTCTCTTTAATTAATGAAAAATGAGAAAAAGAGAGAGAAACAAAAAAACCTGTTGGATGACACTAGAAGCCTGGGAAATTAGGGAAGGGTTGTTCTGATCATGTTCTGAAGATGCGTGTAGCTGTGAGTGAGTACGGTGATCAGCATTTTGGTTCATTGCATGTGATACGTTGTTCAAGTACTCTTCCTTCTTCAGCTATAAACACAAAAAAATATTATTATTATTATTGATGTATAGTTCATCACAAGATAAGATATTGAGTCAAAATTTCATAAATAAAATAGCGTATGTTAAAGCATTAGCGTCTGTACGTATTTACAGTAATCTAATGAATGATGTTTATATGTACCTGAACCTGACCCGTGACTTCTCCGGCTTCGTGGCTCAATTGCTGGCTCGACGACATCTTCTTGGTTGATCGGTGAATTTCTTAATCAGTTACGGTTGTAATTAAGTTTGTCAAATACTTGATGGGATTAATATTCGTTAGATTGGTATTTATACGACTCGAAATTCGTATATTTTAGTAAAATCCTAAATCTAAGCACTATACTAACACGTGGAAAATAAAACTATCGATGATTGAGATGGCTAATTTTTTTGTGGATGTGAAAGTTTTTAGGACGTTGCTTGGAAGGAGGATGACCGGCAAAAGGGAGATCTCAAACCTTTTTTTTTTCCGGTCGCAACATTTTTTTCTTCTACTGTTGTCAAAAAATTCATGTTATCATGTATCCATCGTAACCAAACATCAAGAAACAAAACTACAAAGCACTTTTTTAATGAATAAAAATATTATTATATTCACTAGTTAATCTTGCAGTTATAATAAACACGGATAAACATATGAAATTCAAAGACTAAATTATATTCTTCTGTATTATTTTTAGCACTGAGTTTATTTCATTTTCCTGTCTGCGCTTGTATTTTCTACACGAATACACGTATTCGTTTGACATAAATTTCAAATAAATTATCAGCTCATTTGATTAAACTGTACAGACATGCTAACACCAATAGTTTAATAGTTGGAAAGGTCCGATCGATTTAAAGAATTTATAGAGCTTAATTCTTCGTATCCAGCTGAAAGAAACTTTTTAAAATAACGTCGAGTAATCGAGTGCATGTAAAAATTATTTTATATAGGCCATATTCGTTTTATCATTTACCATTTCCATGTAAATAAATGATACATTTAAATGATTCATTTCAACGGCAAATGACCCAACAAATAAAATAAACAAATAGTTCATTTAGATGGTCAATCAATATAATTAATATTTCTCCTGTTATTTTTTTTGAACTATCTTTATCCAAATGATCTAACTAGAATTATCTAAATGAATTTTAAATTTTTAACTAAAATTTTAAAACCTATTTAAATGATTTATGTAAATAATTTTGGATGACGCTCTTTTTTTTAACAAAAACAAACAACAACGGAATGATTCATTCATATGGTCAATCCAAATGAATAAAAGTACAACACAATATTTGATTTCTTTAAAGAAAAAGTAATATCTAGTGCGCAATGACGGTTGCATATAGCGTAATTGAGTACATGAATATCCGGGGTATCCGGGTAACGTGCGTCACCACGTGTCTAGCATCTTCCGTAACTCAGGTTTTACCATGACGTGGCATATCAGCACTGGCCGTCATCAGAACGAGAAACCTAACTCTAACACTCGCACATAACTCCAAGTTTCGAAACTTCGTCACTTCCACCTAACCAGGACACGTAGCTACACACATGTCGAGAATCTGCAACACATTCTTGGTCTTACGCCGACTAAGTTTTGTTATAAATACTTCTAACGAACGAGTCGGAGACAATTCACATTTTCCAAACACAAAAGCCACAGGATCTAAAGAAAAGCGCTTAAATATCAAGAAAAGTTTTGGTTTCGAATTTTCGAAGAGTTAAGATGACGTCGCATCAAGAACAAAGTTACAAAGCTGGTGAAACTAGAGGCAAGGCTCAGGTACTAATGATTTATATGTTCTTTCTTTGTAACACTACTATTATTTTTATTTTTTGGCAAAAAATCAAAAAAAAATTGTTTTTAGGTTGAAAAGAAAAACAAAATGATTGTGGAGTTATAATTTTATGATGTATCGTGTTAGTTGATTGGTTGTTAAAAAAAAGTACCTTGATATTTGATTAAAAAGGAAATTAAAGTCATCTGATTGATATTTTTAATGATCAAATCTTAAACTGCAGGAGAAAACAGGGCAAGCTATGGGAATGATGGGAGAGAAAACACAGGCAGCTAAGGACAAAAGTCAAGAGACAGCCCAAACAGCCCAACAAAAGGCTCATGAAACGGCTCAGTCTGCTAAAGACAAGACGTCTCAAGCTGCACAAACAACTCAACAGAGAGCTCAAGAGTCCAAGGACAAAACGGGAAGCCACATGTCCGAAACCGGAGAAACAATCAAGAACAAGGCACATGATGCAGCGGAATATACCAAAGAGACTGCAGAAGTTGGTAAGGAGAAGACAGGTGGGATCTTGGGCCAGACTGGTGAGCAGGTGAAGCAGATGGCTATGGGAGCCACTGATGCAGTTAAGCACACTTTAGGGCTTGGCACTGATGAAGGAAACAAAGAGCATGTTTCTTCAGCTCCAAGAACTACTACTACAACCACTACTCATGAGACACGGAGGAAGTAAAGAAGATGATCAAGATTTGTTTTGCGTTTGAGTTTTCATGTTTGTTTCCTTTGATTACTGTTTGTTGTGTTTGTGAGATTATGTTGATCCTTGTTGTTGTTTATTGGGTTTGAGTTGTACTTTTACCTGTTATTATGTAACGGTCTTATACTGGAGACTTGCTGTTTTAGGCCGGTGAATAAATTAATTATTTTCGTTTTTTAGTATATAAATAACACTATCAAAAGTACTAATATATATTATTTATACTAATAAAAAATAAGAGATTAAATACTTTACTAATTAACATTTTTTAAAATTTCTATAATTTTTTATATTTAAAATTATTTTAAACAACCAATCAAAATTTGACATATTATTTATTAATTTTTTTTAATCTCTAAAATTTATTAAAAAAAGAAAAATTTTAAATTTATAAAAGTAAAAGAACTATACACAATATCCTACATCGGCTATAAAATTTTTAGATAATAGTTTAAAAGTATATTCGGTTTGATCCGGTTTTTTATTTGATCAAACTAAAACTTTCAAAAGTTTCAAAAAAATAAACTATAATATTTAAAAAATTTAAAAGTTTTAATATTATAAATATTCAAACTTTTAAAAGTTTTAGCATTTAAAAAGTTTTTAAATATTATAATTTTAAAATTTTTTAGCTTTTAAAATTTTTTAAAATATTATAATTTTTAAATTTTAAAAGTTTAAAATACTATAAATATTAAAACTTTTTAAAAGATTCAAAATTTATATTTCGAAACCTTTTAAAAGTTTAAAATATTATAAATATTTATGTAAAACAGAAATTATCTTATTTATCTACGTTTGTTATTTTTATTTCTTATGAGCTGTAAAACATATTTTTGTGTATGATTTTATAGATAAGTTGATATTTGTTCATTAATTTTTTTATTTTTTATCTTATTTTTTATTTTTACGAGAAAATAAATGATTTTGTTTTTGGAGTTTGATGGATTAACAAGTTGTGTGATAGTCTAAAAAAAAGGTTTTTTAGTGCAAGAAAGTGAAGAAGTTGACGGTAAAAGGTTCAAACTCCAAAAATAAAATCGTTTCTTTTCTCATAAAAATAAAAAATAAGATAAAAAATAAAAAAAATTAAGAAGAAAAAGAGTATAGCGAAGAACCAGACGGTAAAAGTAATGATAACGATTACCACAAAATTTGACAATAGAAATTATAAGAAAGAATATGAAGAATAAAAAAACATTGAATAAAAAAACACGAAAACATAGGTGGTAGCGATCAATTAAATATGAAAATGAGTTAAATTCATGATGATAAAATTGTTTTGTTTTTCTGGTGGTCAAATAAATGGTTTAGGATATGTGAGGTCATCAGTTTAATTCGTCTCGCCTGGATGTCGAGTTAAATTCATGATTTTTTTATCAGATTTGATTTTATAACACAACTGATTTTTATATTTTAAAAAATTGTGTATCTGAAATTTAACTTTTTCCTTAATACTAATTTAAATTTTTTATAAGATAATATTTTACTATCGTCATCAATCATATATAATTTTCATCAAAATATATCAAATATACCCACGCGTAACGTGGGTTCAAAACCTAGTCTATACTAAATAAAATTAGGAGCTTGGAGCTTATAGCTAATGCTGTTCACATAAGATTTAAATCTAATTTCACTAATTAACATTTTTAAATTTTTAGAATTTTATATATTAAGATTGTTTGGTAAAAAAATACAATATATGAAAATAAAATAAATATCGTAAAATATTTCAAAATTTTTAAAAATATATATGATATAATACTAATGAAAATTAAAAAATATGAAAATTGATAAATGAAATTAAAATACTTAAGAATATTTGTATTTCAAATAATGTTAAATTTCTAGAATTATTATGGCGATTTTTCCGATATTTTTAGCTATAAATAAAGAGCTTGTAATACAAGGAAATTCTGTTTTTATAGTTAAATGGAAAATAAACACAAAATACATTAGAAATATTTGATCCTAGAAAATTTCTATTTTAAAGATGTTTAATTTCTAGAGATAATCTTAAATTTCTAGAAATTATTATGATGGTTTACCCTATATTTTTAATTTTATATATAGA
Source organism: Camelina sativa (assembly GCF_030686135.1). Lineage (NCBI taxonomy): Eukaryota > Viridiplantae > Streptophyta > Magnoliopsida > Brassicales > Brassicaceae > Camelina > Camelina sativa. The sequence goes on from NC_141882.1 coordinate 31,553,441, forward strand.
GCTAAAAATTGAATGCATTAGGTTAATTAGATAGTGTTGATATTGTGGGTCTTTATATTGTTTTGGTTCTTTTATAATTGAATTTCTTATTATACGTTATGATTTTTTTTTCTCTCGAAGTTGTATTTTTTGTGTTTCTTTTTATTAAAAGAAAAATTTTATGAGCTCTTATTATTTTACTATGAATCAATATAAATACTTTTTTTTTGCTTAATTTGATTTATGTTTTTATTTTGATGTTGTGAATAAGACTGCATCTATATAATTTGAAAATTGAGATTGCATGAACGAGCAGATAAACAAAACCAAACTGAAAAATCGATAAGGTATTAAGAATTCTGTTTTTTCTTGGTGTGTCTATCCGTTTGTTTATTTTTTATATTTGTTTTTTAATTTTTTTTTATTTATTTATTAAGAATTCTGTTTTTTGTTTATTTTAATATGGTTTAGTTTTTGTTTCTTTTTTTTTGTTCTAACGAACCAATGTAGCTGTCAATTTTTGGAAAAGAATGATAAACATATCACTAAACCTGTCGTTCTCTTCCCTACTGCTGTGAATTAAGGACAGATAGAGGTTTGTAATCTCAATCCTATGATTACCATTGCTTAATATGTTAATATGTTATCTACCTATATATGCAAGTTTAATGTTTTTATATACATATTATCACATACAATATAAACCACTAAAAATAATCAGCATAACATCCTTAATTTGCATGATGCATATATGTTATTGTAAGGATTATATAAGTTTAGGACTTATGTGTAATTAACCTAATTACTTTTGTAATCACTATATATATTGTAAACATACCATCTAATAAAGACAAGGCATTATATTCTATATGGTATCAGAGCTTTACGATACCTAACCCTAAATTTTTTTCTTTCGCCGCTTCCCTTCTCCTCTTTCTTCTTCTTCAACGTTCTGTTCTTCTCCTCTGATCAAGTCTGAAACCAACTCGCCGGCTCCTGTTTCCGAGACCATTGTTGTCTCCTCCACCCCCACGTTGATGAACATCAGTATGTCCAACGTCACGAAACTTACTACGACCAATTTCCTCATGTGGAGTCGCCAAGCCTATGCACTCCTCGATGGCTACGACCTCGCTTCGTAAGTCGATGGATCTGGTGATATTCCCTCTCCGACGTGCACCACCAACAACGTAACCACTCCGAACCCTGCTCACGCCTTATGGAAGCGTCAAGATCGCCTGATCTATAGTGCTCTCCTTGGTGCTATATCTCTCTCGGTCCAACCGCTCCTCTCCAAAGCTGTCACCACCGTGGACATCTGGTCGAAACTGTCGTCTACATATACCAACCCCAGCCATGGTCATGTACAACAGATCCGCACTCAGCTGAAGCACTGGACCAAGGGATCCAAATCCATTGATGACTACTTTCAAGGTTTCACCACCCGCTTTGATCAGCTTGCCCATCTTGGAAAACCGGTGGAACATTAATCTCAGATTGATTTCATCCTTGAGGGTCTCACCGATGATTTCAAGACCGTGGTATATCAGATCGAAGGTCGTGACACATCACCATCCTTTGTGGAGGTCTACGAGAAGTTCCTTAACTATGAGTCGAAACTTGCAGCGAAAGCTACAGCGGCTCCGGTGCTTCCTGCAACTGCTCACAATGTCTCATATCGAGGATCCAACTCCAACAATCGTCATCATGGTCGCTCCAACAATCGCAACACTCAATCCTCGTCGTACCGCCCTAACTACACTCCGCGACTGTACAATGGCAAGTGTCAGATCTGTGGCGTTCATGGCCATAGTGCGCGTCGCTGCTCCCAGCTTCAGCTTCACGCCAGCTCCTACACTCCCGGCGTCTCTCCGGTTGTGTCTCCGACTCCGTGGCAACCTCGTGCGCACATGGCGGCTGCCAACATGTACAATGCCGGGAATTGGATCGTTGACAGTAGTGCGACACACCACCTCACCTCCGACTTGAACAACCTCGCACTTCATCAGCCATACACTAGCGGTGAGGAGGTTACTATCGCTGATGGGTCCGGCTTACCCATCACTCGCATTGGTTCTGCCATTCTTCCTACCCCAACTGGTTCTCTTACTTTGAAAGATGTTTTATATGTACCTGATGTTCAGAAAAACTTAATTTCTGTGTATCGAATGTGCAACACTAACGGTGTCTCGGTTCACTTCTTTCCTGCTTATTTTCAGGTGAATGATTTTCACACGGGGGTCCCTTTTCTCCAAGGGAGGACTAAGAATGAGTTGTATGAGTGGCCGGTCACAATACTCTTTGCTAGGTCCTTTTTTGCTTCCCTAACTCCCAAAACAGGTCTTTACCGCTTTCTCACTCTTTACAACAAAATTTGTCTTGTTTTGATTGCTCCATTAATAAAATTCATAAACTCCCTTTTTATTCAAACACACTTGTTTCCCATTACCCTCTTGAATACCTATACACTGACGTATGGACCTCCCCTTTAGTCTCCGTTGATAATTTCAAATATTACTTAGTGATTGTGGACCATTTCACAAGATACACATGTTTCTACCCTCTCAAACTCAAGTCTCATGTACGTGATACGTTCACTACCTTCACTGCGCTCGTCGAGAACAAATTCTGGCGGAAAATTGACACTCTCTACTCAGATAACGGTGGTGAGTTCATTGCTTTGCATCCTTTTCTTACAGCTCATGGCATCACTCATCTAACAACTCCACCGCACACGCCGGAGCACAACGGTATATCCGAACGCAAGCACCGTCACGTGGTTGAGACAGGCCTCACCTTGCTCAGCAAATCCTCGATGCCGATGACGTATTGGACTTATGCCTTCTCGCCCGCTGTGTACCTTATCAATCGCATGCCAACATCGGTGCTTGGCAATGAATCTCCGTATGTGAAATTATTTGGGAGTGCACCAAACTATCAGAAGTTACGTATATTTGGGTGTATGTGCTTTCCGTGGCTCCGTCCTTACACTCCGCATAAACTCGCTGCCCACTCTGCTCCATGTGTTTTCCTTGGCTATTCCCTCACGCAAAGTGCCTATCTCTGCTTGGATAGAGCTACCAGACGCATTTATACCTCCCGCCATGTCCAATTCGATGAAACCCTGTTCCCATTTGCCACCCCTCCAAACACTCAACCTCGACCCTCCTCTCCTGACCAAACACCTGACACTCGACCCACCTACATACATGTTGTGACTTCGCCACTCTCCACAGCTCTGTCTTCGTCCCCTCCTGTGCAACCGCCCTCGTGTTTGGATTCTCACCACACACTGTCATAACAGTCTCCGGCTCCGCCGCTATCTCCCCGATCGTCTCCTGCAACGTCCCACAACGATAACACCACTACGACTTTGGGCCTCAATTCCGACCAAGGCCCATTATCAACCAACACAGGCCCATCTCCTCAACATAGAAGCCCACCAACTCAACCACGACAATCGTCCCCCACTCCTGCTTCGACACCGTCTCACTCTCCTTACCGACACCGACGTCGACTCCTTCTCCCACGCCGTCACCAAACCTCTCACCGTCATTGTCACCGTCACTGTCACCGTCACCTACACCTCCACCAGTTTCGGCTCCTCCACCTCCTCCACAACTCAATCACCATCCCATGCAAACAAGGAGCAAAAACAATATTGTTGAACCAAAACACAAATTCTCTCTCACCGCCACAACCTCCACTCTTCGCCCTGTCATTCCAAAAACTATTGCCGAGGCGTTGCGGGATCCGAATTGGAGACAGGCCATGTGTGATGAAATGAATGCACAGATCCGCCATGGCATGGCTGAGCTGGTTCCTCCACGACCTACTCAAAACGTGATCGATTGTAAGTGGATATTTACTCTAAAATTTAAACCTAACGGTGAAAATTTATAGGTATAAAGCACGAATTGTTGCGAAGGGGTTTAAACAACAATATGGCCATGACTTTACTGATACATACAGTCCGGTGATCAAGTCCACTACGGTTCGCTCTGTTCTCCATGTCGCGGTGTCGAAGGGCTGGTGTCTCCGTCAGATCGATGTTAATAATGCATTCTTGCAGGGTTCCTTAACAGATGAAGTCTATGTTACGCAACCCCCCAGGATTTGTAGATCAAGACCGACCTCATTATGTGTGTCGACTACACAAGGCGCTTTATGGTCTCAAACAAGAACCTCGCGCTTGGTATCAAGAGCTTCGTCGGTATCTGCTTACGCTTGGCTTTGTCAACTTTGTTGCCGATACGTCTCTCTTTACATACCGACAACATGGTGCTATCATTTATGTTCTCGTTTATGTCGATGATATGCTCATTACTGGGACCAACACCGCCTATGTCACAATCTTTATTCATACTTTGGCAGCTCGCTTCTCTCTCAAAGACCTTGGCGAAATGAGCTACTGCCTAGGCCTTGAAGCTACAAGAACTTCGAAGGGTCTTCATCTCATGCAAAAGAGGTACATTATTGATTTACTGGCTAAAACTAATATGTTGAACTCACAACCTGTCTCCAATCCAATGTCCCCGACACCGGCTCTCACACTCAACTCGGGAACACCACATCACAACCCCACCGAATACCGGACTGTTCTTGGTAGCCTCCAGTACCTCTCCTTCACGCGTCCCGACATAGCTTATGCTGTCAATCGACTATCTCAGTTTATGCATGCTCCCACTGATCTCCATTGGCAAGCTGCTAAACGCATCCTTCGATACTTAGCGGAAACATCTTCTCATGGCATCTTTATTCGTGCTGACACTCCTCTCACACTTCATGCATACTCGGATGTCGATTGGTCTCGGAACCTTGACAACTGTGTCTCCACCAATGCATATATCTTATATCTTGGAGGCAACCCAATCTCATGGTCATCGAAGAAACAACGGAGTGTCTCGCTATCGTCAACGGAAGCAGAGTATCGAGTCGTCGCCAACACTGCGTCTGAGGTAAGTTGGGTCTGCTCTCTTCTTACCAAACTTGGCATCTCTCTCCCTGCACCACCGGTGATATACTGTGACAACGTCAGTGCTACATATCTCTCGGCCAACCCTGTCTTTCACTCTCGCATGAAACACGTTGCCATTGACTTTCATTTTGTCCGCGAGTATGTTCAGTCCGATGCTCTCCGTGTAACTCATGTCTCCACACACGATCAACTTGCTGATGCATTGACCAAGCTTCTCCCTCGTCCTCAATTTGTAAATTGCTTATCCAAGATTGGAGTAACTGAAACTCCTCCATCTTGAGGGGACGTGTAAGGATTATATAAGTTTAGGACTTATGTGTAATTATAGATTAATCTAATTACTCTTGTAATCACTATATATATTGTAAACATACCATCTAATAAAGACAAGGCATTATATTCTATAGTTATGTCTCTCTTCCACCTCTTCCACTAGGATTTTTTGATTCAACTACCGAATACTTGACATGGTATGTATGCCCACTCACAGACTTACATATGTTCAGTGTCTTAATCAGCAAAATATGAGTGATTACGTTGAAAATACATTACTTTCCTAACGTAACTAATCACTATTATTTTTTTGGCAGGGTACTGCCGTACTGATAATGGTGACATTGACAATCATACCTCAATACCACAATGTTTGTTAGATGTTGTAGGTCACACTTATAAATTCCAAGTAACTCTTACGCCTTATAAACTTCACTGTTACCCGCCAAACTATCACAATTACACCCATTTTTGAGGAAATTACTGGTCTTGACGGAACTCTCCAAGAAGAAACCATCTCCGATGATGAAAATGATAATGCCAAGGTTGGCAGCAAGTACAAAGAAAAACGTATCAGTCGTGCATAACTTGGATTCACAGCAACGTCCTAATCAAATTAGCACTGCTTTCTAAAATTCTTTTCATGCAAACTTTAATAGTTTTTTTTTAATCTTTGACTGGTTATGGGATTTCAATATAATATGTAATCTCCACAGTAGTGTTATCCATTTGATCATCTCTTCCGTTGAATGATGATTTTGTGGTGAAATTTTGTGTTTGGGTCTGTGTTTTATTCGGGATAGTGTCGTTTTTTTAAGGATTATGTCAGTTTTATGTTTTAGTACTTTGGATTTGTCTCAAAGATGAATGAACCTGAAAGCCACGTTCGCAAGGCCTAAATTGCTGGTCAGTCAATGAGTCAAGCCTCTTCTCCGAAGCTCTGCACAAATGATACGTTTGGTTCAAGACTCCCTTTGGAATTTCTCAGCAGCTTCTAAATATCCTTCAGTCACAAGAATAAAAATCATAACAAGAGTGTTCATGTCTTCTTTCCTAAGCTTTACAGAACTTAGTTATCATCTTCTTGGAAGTTGTCTTTGACTATCCCCGAATAAATTAGGACCAATGTATCTAATATGCCTTACAAAAAGGGAAAAAAAAAGTGGAACACACACAAGTATGCCAAAACGTGCACATATTTTGGTAGTTTAGTAATTATTTTTTTTATTTTTTTTTGGCAAAACATTTTTATAATTGCTTTAACTAATATATAGGCTAATAGCAAAATATTAATACTAAACAAGGAAGAGAAAATGGCAAATCATATTTGTAAAATGAATGAAAATCACAATGAAATCAATAAATCACAATTTAATAAATTTTATCTACTAACCTTTTTAATTATTATAAAATTAAAAATTACATAAATAATACTAAAAATAGAAATAAAACATTTATACTACCTTTTATTATTATTATTTATCAATGTCTAGCTATTTTAAAAATTAATAAGCGTAAACAAAGAAAGTATATGAAGAATATGAAAATGATGAATGTAAAGAGAAATACGAATATATAGGTATTGACGGCCAATTAAATAAATAAAAAAATAATATTGATTCATGATTCTTTTGATCATATTTGATTCCTTTAACAAAATTGGTTTTTATAGTTTTTAAAATTGTGTATTTGAACTGATTTTTTTACCTTAATAGTAATTTTCTTTTTATAAGATCATATTTCATAACTATTATCAATTGTATATTTTTTTAACCCAAATATATCAAATAAACCCACGCATAGTGGGTTCACAACAAAGTTTATATATATAGTGTATCAAATATAGTCACATTATATAACGAAAATAAATTTATTGAAAATATAGCAAATATAATATTAATGTTTGTATGCTAAATTATAATATCAAAGAAACCAGTGGCGGATCCAGGGAGAAAAGTAATATGGAGCTCAAAATTATATTTATCTAGAAGTTTTTTTCGCAATGAAAAAACATAGAAATGTATGTTTTTAATGCATCTTCTTAGATTCAAACCCTTGAACTTTCAGTTATTATGGGGCACTCTTCCCAAATGGGCTAAAAACTAATAATGTTAGCCAATTATTTAAGCAATTTTTATAAGAGTGTATGGGGCACGTGCCCCACCTATTATACATGTAGATCCGCCACTGAAAGAAACAATAATGAAAGCTAAAAAATACTTTATAATGTACATTATTATCATTTTTTATAACAAAAAGATTAGTTCATATGAGCTAATTAGCTGGAAGAAAGTTTACAAACAGAACATAATGCAGAGAGGTACACGCTTGACGTGCAACGAATCCGTATTTTCATTTGCATTTCGGAGAAACTAGAGATAAATAGAAATAAGAAAACTCTCCTTGTCAATCTTGATGTCGTTTAGGTATATCGAGAAGGCCAACCAGTCGAGAGAAGAAGCCACCATCTTCATCAAATCTGAACTATCTGTAGAGAAAGCCACATCCCTAAAATCATTATCAATCATGCACCGCATAACCCAAATGAAAGCTTCTACTTCTGCATGTAATGGAGAAGACTACGCCAGAAATTGGAGGCTCCCTTAGTTGGTGAAGATCCTTGAAAGTAAGTGCAATACTATCCTGCACCTGCAAAAGGATCAGACGCTTTCCAAGTACATCTACGAAACACGATAACCTGAATAAACCGTTCTCCGAAACCGAAGAGATGAAACAAAAGGGGGTGATGGAATATCCTCATCCTCAGCCTCCACCTGAGCCTGCTGCCAGGTCATCACCTCCCCTTCCGCTATCCGGACATCCTCATTGGGGCGTTCATACAGATTCTTAAAAACTCGAGCATTCCTTGCTTTCCAAATATACCACATGAGCCAAGGAAAAGCCTCTAGTTGGGAATCCAGATTTTTAGGGGTCAGGAAGTGATCCACATTGGCATACATAGACTATGTCGGGAAGGAGTTCAGCCCCATCGGCAACTGTCCGGTCAGGGGACACACAAAATAGAGGCTTTTGAAAACCTTGGCAAACAGTGCCGCCATAATTGGCTAACAATGAATCTGGAACCTTGGCAAACAACTCCAATACTTTTGAAAGCCTTGGCAAACAATGAGTCTGGAACCTCAATCAGCCAACAAAGCCGAATTAAAACCATTGACATTCCTAAAACCCAAGCCGCCCCTCTGCTTACTACAGTGGAGCTTCTCCCAAGCTAACCAGTGCATACTTCCTGAATGACCATTAGTAGTCCACCAAAATTTTGCCACTGCACTAGTAAGTTTGGATGTGATTGTTTTTGGTAAATGAAAACAAGACATCACAAAAGTCGGTATAGCAATCACAACTGACTTAATCATCACCTCCTTACCCTTTTTGAAAGCAATTTTGCCGTCCATCCATTTGTCCGACTCTATAGCCTATCTCTAACGAAAGAGAAAACCTTAGTTTTGGACCCACCCAAACTCTCAAGAAGACCTAAATATGATCCCATGCCGCCAAGATTGGAAATCCCAAGCACCCCCTGCATCTCCGTCTTTGCCACCTCATCAACCTTATGACCAGATTGAATTGAAGATTTTGCGAAATTAATTTGCTGGCCAGAGACAGCCTCATACTGCTTTAAAACGTGCAAAATAGCACCACATTGATCCTTATCTACCTTACAAAAAATAGATTATCATCCGCAAACAGCAAATGCGTAACTGGTGGACACTAGTTGGCCACCTTAATTCTTGTAATCCGCTTATCGGCCTCCGCCTTACGGATATTTGCAATCAAGTTCCTAAATCACCTTGCATGTTCTCAGAAACTATTGTGATGTCGCACCCTGATTTATCATATAAAGGTTATAAATTCAATGTTACTAGGTTTATATTCCTGTAATTTTGGACAAATTAGATAGTTTGAATTTTTCTAAAATTGAAAGCTAACTAATATTACATGTATTGGTTTTTCCTCCACCCAAAGAAGTAACACGGCGTTTAGGCGCAGTCGGACAAATCTGTCTTATCTAGATGCCAAATAATAAATTTGAATTTGAATTTTCAGTTAAGTTTCCATTTTGGTTATTTAAGAAAATTTAATTCACGACAAAATATGTATCTGTTAATGGATCCATACATTGGGAAGACAGAAATTTCGCAGAGGCTGAAGTGAGATGCAAACATAATATGATAATTACATTTCGAATACAAAATATATAATTAATTGATGTATATATTGTAAATTTTTATTGAAAGGAACAAAATAGCATATAAGAAATACAAGTTCAGAGGAGAATATTTATTAAGAAACATTCATCAAAAGAAAAATAGGCTGAAATTAATGATAATTAATTACGGTTAGTATTTGTAAATATGGAAAAATTTCAACATTTCACATAATACTAAAAGACTAAAAGTTGAAGTGCTTCCAAGTCATATATATGTAATTTAAAAGAGACTTTTTTTTTTGGTTTATTGTTAAACTTTATACCAGATAAAAAATGTTTACATTTTACAATGCATCCCCAAATCTGTATGCCAGCGAGACCCAGATACTTTTAGCGAAGTCACATTCAAAAAATAGGTGGTTGTGAAAATCTAACCCGGAAGAGCAGAGAACACATGCTGCATGGACATACATTCCCCACCGTGTTAGCCTATCCCTCGTGGTTAGTTGTCCTTGGGCTGCCAACAATGGATGAAAGAGAATCTTGGTACCGCCTCCTTGAACCAAACAGATTTAGCCCATGGAACAGTGAGAGAAGCATTCAAAATTTGCATCCAAGTTCCCTTGGAAGAGAATTTACCAAAGAAAGAGCATCAGGACTGCATCCATTGGAACCAGTCATAACCTCCTAAAGGAGATGGAGGGCAACATGAGACAGAAAAATTTGCAGCAGTTCTGCTTGGTTAGACCTGACATTGGGGAAAAAACCATTGGCCATCAAGTGTAGCCTCCCAAACTGTGACCTCTCGATGGATACGCAACTCTCTTGGTCCCAACTCGCCAAAGAGATCAACTAAAGGACCTAAGCTCGTCCACGAGTCAAACCAAAACAAAGCGTTTAACCCATCTCGCACATGACAACGAACCAATCTTTTGAAAGTAGACTTTCGCTTAATCATCTTTCTTATAGTCCAAAATAAATGAGGAGAACAGCCAGTAGTTCATGTTGCCAAAGACATTGAAGTCTAACCACTTTACCCAAAGAGAACCAGTCCTTGTGAAAAGATGTCACACCTGCTTCAGCCTGAACACTACGGCAAACTCTTCAAGGGAGCAAATGCCTAGTTCATCCTCGATTTCCGTTTTACAGAGATCCTGCCATGCTACACATGCACCTCTTGTAGAAGAGGTTACGTTATGGCAAGATGAAAACTTGGCTCCAGAAGTTAACTTTCCTGTAAATAACAAAGACAACGATAACTTGAGTTGGCTTGTTACTTTGCAATCCAACAATTGAACTGGCTTGTTATCTTTTGAATGAATGGTTGTTGAGTGGCCAAAGATAATTTAGTTGGGCTTAGAGGTAGCCCCAAATATCTTTTGGGAAAGGACCCAAGCTTAACGCCAACCGAGTCAGAGATTACTACGGCTTATGCATGTTCAGACGCTCGAACGAATAGCTCTGACTTTGCAAGATTCATGTCTAACCCAATAAAAGAGTGAAATTGTTGTAAGATTTTGCAAATGCTACGCAGAGAGTGATTAGACCCATCAGAGAAAACGAGGAGGTCATCGGCGAAAGCTAGTTGATTCAGGCGAGAAGAGATACACAAAGGATGTCTAGAGAACTTACCTTGCTCTGTCCCTGAGTCCAACATTCTTGATAGCACCTCCATTACCATGATGAAGAGGTAGGGGATATACAATCCTCTTGCCTTAAACCTTTCTCCCCCTTGAAAATACCCGCGAGCGCACCATTGATTGCAACAGAGAAATGCGGCATGGATATACACTATTGAATCCATGCTCTAAAAAGTGGTGGAAAGTTTTGAGCTTCTAAGATCTTGAAGATTAAATTCCAAAAGACTGAATCAAAAGCTTTTCTAATGTCCACTTTAAGCAATGAGATCTTAGGACACGAAGCTTTCTCATAGCTGAGGATCAGTTCAGAAGCCAGCAAAATGTTCTCACCTAGGCTGCACCCACTTAAAAACGCTGCTTGGTTTGGAGATATGCAGTCTTGGAGAACCAATTTTAACTGATTAGTAAGAATTTATGAGACGATAATCAGTAATGGATGACGCTTTAGGAGTTTTTGGGATGAGAGTGATAATCGTTGTTTTCAGATCCTTAAGAAGAAGATCATCCCTGAAAAACTCTTTCACGGCAAGGGTGAGATCTGGACCAACAATTGACCAAGAAGACTTGTAAAACTCTGTTGGATAACCATATGGTCTTGGGGACTTATTTGCTGGCATAGAATACAAAACTTCATGTATCTCTACATCAGTAACCTCCCTCAATAGTCCCTTCGCCTGAGCTTCCAAACATTTGAAAGGGAGAAGGTCCCGCAAATAATCAATTGCGATAGGAGCTGACAGTATGTCCATAGAGCCAAGGATAGACATGAAATATTCCACCGCATGTCTATTCAACTCAGCAGAAGATGAGATCTTCGTGCCATCTAAATCGGTGAAGAAATGAATATGATTCTGCGCATTCCTTTGAATTAACATCTTATGCAAGAAAGCAGTGTTTTTATCCCCAAGATGCAACCATTGGATTCAAGCTTTCTGCATAAAATACTTCTACTATGCTAACATTAACTTATTCCATTCCTAAGAAGCAATTATTTCTTCCCTTGCAAGAGTGGCAGAAGGAGAACTCAGTAGACGCCTTTGAATGATAGCAACTTCTTCTGCTTTCTCATGGACTCTTTGAGTGATCACACTAAAGTGAGACTTATTCAGTCTAAGTAAACACGGTTTAGCAGCTTCAGAGCACTGGCAAGTTTAAACTGGCTAGAACCTACAACAGATAGAGATTCCCACTCTTTTTGAATCTTTGCAGAGAAGTTAGGGTGAACTTCAACATAACAAAAAAATTTAAACGGCCTTTTAATCACACGGCGGAAATTAGGAGTCAAGAATAAGCATGGGGCATGATCGGATTGGTCAAGCTCGAGGAACTCAGCATAAGCATCATGAAAAAGATTAGCTTAGTGTTCGTTGATGAAAGTGTGGTCAATACGAGTATAGATAGGGTCTTCCTCTCTATGATTACACCAATTAAATGGGAGACCTTTAGCTGGTGCTTCAAATTTGACTCTTGAAGGGAAATCTTAAAGTTATTTACCCCTGAAGATCAACATCAGCGTTCGAAAAACTGGAGTGGTGTTCACTTTGTAGGATTTGGTTGAAATTACCAAGAAATTCCCAAGACTTTGAGATTAAGGAGTTGAGGAGTGAAGATAGGCTAGTTCGTTCCAAACTGGAACCCTCTCCTCCACCAAATTGAACCCATACACAAAGGACATTGTGAGGTTGGTGTTCTCTGCCAGAAGAAAGAAGCTCATAAACTCTAGGATACCATACCACCATTATTCTTGTCGTATGGTGACTATCAAAATTATCAAAGAACTACCAACAACGAGTAATGGCTGATATGTTTATATTTTACACTCTTTCAGCTTGCATTTTTTATTCATTTCGCTCTCTTATCACATTGTTTTACATCATTGATAGTTTCTTTTGCATAGAATGCATACTTAGGTAATTTTGCATTAGTCCTGCATTGCATTGTGCATTTTGGAGTATTTCAGGTGCTTAGAAAATGATCAGACTGTTATAACCGAATCGAGCCAGAGATGTGCATTTAACTTGAGGACCAACACAAGAATGAAGGCATGCGACTCGAGCACCACCTCAGGAATGAAGGCGTGCGACTCGAGCGCCACGACTCCGAATCGAGCACCACCTCAGGAAGGAAGGCGTCAGACTCAAGCGTCAGGATCTCCACCTCGTCTCAATCCAACCTCGCCATCCCGCTTGATCCGACATGTTTTGGGAAGAGAACCACTATCCCACTCGACCACACCAGCAGGAGAGACACCATGTGTCTTGACCGCCATGCGACTAGGCCACACTCCTAGGAAGATGCACCAGCATGCCACTTGACCACAAGCTGAAGGGACGCGCTCCGACTCGACCACGAGTAATGGACGAGGATACATGAGTTGAGCACCAGAGAAGCATAACACCTCTGACTCGACCGCACACATCATGAAGAGAGACGCTCCGACTCATCCAACCGGATTCTTGAACCACCTCTCTATATTGTCGTTTTGTGTTTTAGGGTTTTCTACTTTTTCTATAAATACTCTCTTTGGCTTTACCCAAAGGACATTGCGTTTATCCTAGGGTTTTATCTATAGCCACATAAAAACGTTCTGACTTTGTAATCAAAATTTCTCTAGATCTATTTTGTTTTTGCACTTGTTTCTTTGATCAATATTGCTCTATCCTAGGGCTTTAATGTTTTCAGGGTTTGTATACTTAAGTATCATGTTTTCTGGGTTTGAGTAGTGTTAGTGTTTTTGAAGATGGGATAGATTAGGTGGAGAATCTTAGTAAGCTTGGATTTGTATGTTTCCCGTTTGGATTAGGATTCTTAATGCTAATTGGTTACCGATCATCTGGCATTAGAATTTAGGCATTTCCACACCCACAAGGTGTTTGATGAAATGTCTTACCAACTAGTATCAATGATTTTCCTTCCTAGCCTAAAAGATTAGATGTCTAGGGTGTTTATTGACATAAATGAACTTGTTTGTAATGTTGCTGGTCATGGTCGAGGACGCGGACGTGGTCGTGGACGCGGACGTGGTCGTGGTAGGGGCAGAGCCCCAGTGGTTAATGATGCTGTGGAGCAGAGTATGGCAGCTGCGGGTGTTGGCGAGTCGCAGGGCTTTCAGGAGGGGTCCATGAGTGTGGTCGGGGGGGGGGGGGGGGTACTGACAGGACCGTAGGCGCTGATGGAGTCGGTGTAGGCGGTGTCGGTGTTGGGTTGGCTGGTGATTCTAGGGTTCCGGGTGCGGGAGTCCCAGCAGGTGGATCCCCTATAGGAGGCGTTGATCTTGCGGGCTTGTTGAAACAGTTGTTGCAGCGGTTACCGGGAGTGGTACCCTCAGCTAACCATCTGTATCACCAAGAACAGAAGGCTAAGCAAACAAAACGACCCTAACTACACAAAGAACACAACTCACCGTGGAATCACAAAGTATTCTCGAAGAGGATGTTCTAGGACCCCATGTCACACACAAGCATTCAATCTAACATCCACAACGCAAAGCACATAGCGAACCCGTACCTAGAACCGTATAGGCTTTGATACCATACTGAAACAATCCGACCCATTTTTTTTAACCTAATATCTAGTGATCCCATACTCACTAGCAACCTACCCCCAATCATCAGCAACCGCATATAACATATAATTCAACTCCAATAATCAATAACCATTAAAGAAATAACATAATATCCATCCAACAACAATCTAGAACATAAAACAAATCATAAACCAGCAATCCTAGCATCCGTTCTAGACCACTAAGTTCCACTCTAGCATCCTAAAAAAGACACAAAGCAACCCACCGAGCCTATAGAACATCCTCCTCTTCATAGCCTTGATCCCACGATCACACTTTGCCTTTACCTACCCCACAACACAAAAGAGAGGTGTAAGTATTACCAGAAATACTTAGTGAGGCAATCCTTCTATATGCTGGGCTATACACACGAGCAATAAGAACTCTCATGGCACAAACAACAACAATAGAACAAACCAGGAAAACATGCACAAAGCAACATGACATAAACCGGTCCCTGCAGAAGGGTGTCGACCGACACTGGTCATCTGGTGTCGACTGACACTGGTCATCTGGTGTCGACCGACACTTGCTCGACACTCCCGAATCCCTAACGATGTCGACCGACACCTCCACAAGGTGTCGACCGACGCTCGCCAAGTCCCTGAGTCGTCCTCGCGTTTGTGTCGACCGACACCATATTGGTGTTGACCGACACCGATGCCGAGCAGCGATTTCCTTCAAGCAGAACCTCCGAGTCTCGCCTCCAAGCTTCTCCTTTTCGTCCCACACGATCCCAGGAACGAATCCAAACCTCAAAAACCACGAAAAACCCACAAACAACCAAAAGAAACTACCACACAACAAACAAAGTCCATAAACAGAGATCTTAGCTTAGATAAGCCATGGTCATGCACTCAACTTAGCCAAACAACGAGATCTATGCCCCAACGACGAAGCTAGCACCACAACAACCTTCCCACCATGTCCTTAGCCTTGAATCCACACCTTCCATGAAGAAATCTCATTCACAGGAAAAAAACATCTCGCAGAAGCCTCAAGAACAGTCTCTTGAAATTCTCCTTTCTTCTTTTCTCTTTAAAAGTGTAAAAACGACTCCAAAAGACGGAGTAAGTCGAGTTCTCCCTTATAAACTCAATTCTAAGGCTTCCCTAAACCTATCACGCGAACCGGAGAACTAAAATCATACCGATTTGACCAACCATGCATGGTGTCGACCGACACCACAAGCAATGTCGATCAACACCCCTACAAAAAATTCAATTTTTGGTTCACGGATGTTACACGGGCAAATCCATTTTATCTATGAAAAATCATTAATTTTGATTAGAAACTTCAAATTAAATTAAAATTTTATTTTGCCTATAAGGAAATCAAGTTCATTGCATGGGGAAACTTGTATGTTAATGGATCCATACATTAAGATGCCTCAAATTTTGGAAAGCCTGAAGTGAGCTGCATATATAATAGACATATATATAGTGAGAATAAAGTACATTTCTTTTACTAAAAAATAATAATAATGTAATAAAAAAATTAATGAAACAAACTTTATATCATTTTTGTCATACCACAAACATTTAAATGCATAAAAAGTTTTCCAAAAATAAAATATCTGTTAAAATTAGGTTTTGCAAATCATGTCAAAATTCTACTTTTGACTAAAGAAGGACCTTAAACCAGTTCCATTAGATATATTAAGGAGGGTGGCTTAATATATAATTTTAAATATATATATTAATATTGTAAGATAATTTTTTGGGAGAATGTGAGACACTATATCTAAATTTTTTTTATTGAGCATGTTATTGTTTTTAAGACACTATATCTATAAGAGAATATATTACTATTTTATAATTAAATTTATGTTAAGATATCCAAGACAAATTATGCAATAGAGATGGTCTTAAGGACCCAAAAAAAGAGTTAAAAGCTCAAGTACTTTTAAATCATGTTTATAAATAAAACGATATATATAGTATGCAAGAGTGTTACCAGTAGCCTGTGAATCCGACGTCGTGTAGCCAGACAATAGTGACTCTGAGGGCCGAGTAGAGTAAGTTTGTCCAAATTTTTTTGTCTGTACGCAAATTCACTCATGAGTTCTACTCATAGACCATATGAGAATAAATTGTCAAATAATTTGATAACTATGGAAGAAAAAAAAACGAACCAGAAGCCAATGTTTCCTTTCTTTTTGAACCAAAACCAGAGAAGCCAATGTTTTTTTTTTTTTTTTGAACCAGAACCAGAGAAGCCAATGTTTTGATGAGAAGAGGTTTCACTAGAGATGAAAGATATAAGAGAAGGCAAGGGAAGAACATTGTGTATTTATAAAAGAAATGAGTGTTTTTTTTTTTTTTTTTAAATCAAGAAAGGAGCCTTATGAAAGAAAAATATTAATATTAAAAGTTGACAAAATCAAACCTTTGTAAAAAGTTGACAAAATCACACCTTTTAGAAAAGTTGGATGGATGGCAAATATCCTATACTAAATCGGGTGGAACACAATTTATATCATAACAAAGTTTCACACTCAGAGGCATAATCTATTTAAAGTAGTTAACAATATTTTGTTTACTTAGTATTTGTTTGATGTTGACCAAAAAAAAGTATTTGTTTGATTGGTCTACAATATAAATTAAAGAGTCAAAAACCAAAACAACATATTTGGGTGGAACACAATCCAATAATCTATAAAACATCATATGAATAAAAGAAAGGAAAACCATTTTTAGGTAAATTGACATCTCATCAAAGTTGCATGTCTAGGTAATTATATAACTTAGATCTTATATAGTAATTAGTTTTGTTTAAATGTAGTTTATATAATATAATATTCATATATGTATTAATTATTATGAACAAAAAATGAGAAATTTAAAAATGAATGTAGTATATTGTATGATAGTTTTGTTCTCCAATTCCTTTCTCTTCGCAGTGGTGAGCATTATTGACCTTAGAGTTGGAAATTATTTGTGAGCCATAAGCGAACATCATTGATTACTTGGAAAGATATTGGATAATGATCCCTACACAAGGCATAACCCCAAAATTAGATTCAGAAGTAGTAAAATTAAATCAAATAAAAAAGTGAAGTTAATTTCATGTTTAGAGACCCGTCGTTTGGTAGAAATGTAACTGGAAATCCAGCCGTGCTAAGAGTCTGAGCACATGTGAATCCAAATTGGAAGGGAACTACACTATCAGCTGTGAAACACACAGAGAAAACAAAAAAAAAAGGATAATTAAAAAGAATCAGCATCCTCTTGGAATTGATATCTAAATTGTAATGTAGATCTGTAGATGACAATATGCACATACAATTTCCGTGTGTAAGTAAGATTGGTAACGATGGAGCAAGACTTGGGGACCCATAATTATATGTCATGTTTTGAAGTAAGTTTCTGCAAGATTGATTTAGGTTAGGCACTAGTGAGATTCACCAACTGGGAAATGGATATCTTTTATTCTCTTCTCTTCTCTTCTTCTTTCCCCGTCTGTAATCTTCTGTTTCTGTTTCTTTCTCTAGCTAAGGCTAGCCTTCCCTCTCTTTCTGTATCTTACTACTAGAATGGTTATGTAGGCTCCTTTGTAATCGATTTATAATTCAAGAAAATCCTTTAACAAAAAAAAAAGATTGATTTAGGTTTATACCACGTCTAAAATTTTTGTAACTTAAGTTTTCTTACAAATACTGACGTTACGGTTTAAAACGAGCCTACCTCCAAGCGGGAAGCCAGCCATTGATTCCAACCATAAATCGTAGGGGTATATTTGGCATTCCTGTGATATAAGAAGACACATAGTAGAGACCTACCGCTGCACCCAAGCCGAAACCTCCTAGTCCTATCATGACTATCAAAACCAATTGGATTAATAGATTTGATATAAAAATTTGATAGCATACTATAAAACTAAGCATGCTATGTTTTGAATGTTGATGATTATGGGTTACCATCGTTTGGTTCATATTGTAGAAGGCTAATAACAAATGAAGAAACAAAATTTAAAGAATCTGTATCTTCTTCCATGTTCTCAGAAATTTCGCTGACATCGGCCCTAAAATTTTATATACAATGCATGCTATTAGTTTTTAATTTAAATTTTAGAAGACATTAATTAATACTAGTGTCTTTCTGAAGTTTGAAGCCAACTAGTATATCTTACAAGCAGTAGTTTTCTGTTCCACCGAATAAAGTAATGGGACGTATTGGAGCAGTCGGACAAATCCATTTTACCTATGCATAAAAATCATAAATTCTAATTAGAAATTTCAATTGAGTTTCTGTTTGACAAAAAGTAGAAAACATTTATATGGCAAAATTTAACATCTGCATGGACGTACATTTGGAAGATTCATTCGACGTGCAAAATTACCTCAGCTGCATGCAGAAAGAATAGACATATATAGAGTGATCAGAGATACACTTCAAGTACAGAGAAAACACGATTTTACGTATATATAACTTTAGTGAAGTGAGAACATAAGAAATGAAATTTATGTGAAATGGTACAACAAAGAAAAGTTATTAATTATTCTTGTTAAGTCACCAATATTTTAATACTAAAAAGGAAATAAAGTTATATACAAATAACACTTCAAATCAAATCATAATATTTGTAGAACATGTCAAAGTCAACTTTTAAAAATACTTTTCAGTTGAAAATTGTCCAAAAATGTTTATAAATTACTCTATTAGTAGAAGATGTCACTTGTTTTAAACTTTTGTTATAACGAAATAGGTTACTTAGATACTTGAAAAAAAAGAATCATATTTATATATAAATAAAATAAAAAGTAAAGTATGTGATTGTGTACTCGTTGCAATTCTCCCCGATGTCGTGAAGCCAGAGTATAGTGGCCTTGTGAACTTCTGTTGGCCATACAATTTCACAGTCTCCATAATCAGTACTATCTATACATATTGTAAAAGTTTAATATATCAATTCTAATCAGAGAAGTAACTACAGAAAAATAAATTTGAACAATTAATGAAGAAGGAAAAACATACGAAAAGCCATGTTTTTGATAAAATAATCACTTTCTTCAAAGAACTTTTAGCTAGAGATGGAGATTTTAAGAGGAAGGTATTGTGTATTTATAATCAAAGGAGTGTTAAGATATAAAATCTTATCATTAAAAGTTGGGTGCATGAAAAAATATTGTTTAACAAAAAAAAATCATCTTATTATGATAGCAGATTCTCTTTTGACACTCTATTCTTGCAACATGTGTTATTTTCTCTTGTGTATTTATTTCAATTAACTTTTTATGACATACATTATCTTATTTATATTTAAGACAAAATATAATTTGATATTATCAATTATAAGATGTTTAATCTATTTTTAATTTGTGTAATATATTGTCCTAAAATAATGATTTTTCTTTTTCTCTAAGAAGTTGTCATTTGGCAATCTCTTCTTGCAACATGTGTCATTTTCTCTTTAATATTTTTAGTCTATTTTTTTCAATTAACTTTATATGATATACATTATTTTATTTATATTTATATTTAAGACAAAATATAATTTGATATTATACATTATAAGTTGTTCAACTTATTCTTTAATTTGTTTTGCTTGTAATTCCTAATAGATATTATTAGCTACATTAACAATTAATATTTGAAAAATTATAAATGTAAGTATTTATGAACCTTCTCACATATTTTATTAAATTTCATATTCTATCACATATTTTGTAACTCTCATATTAATTTGATTAGGTTTAAATTTCTATCATATATTTATAGTTATATTGACTAAAATAATAAATGTATTTTTGGGGAATCTTCTCACATATTTTACTAAATTTCAAATTATATCACATATATTGTAACTCTCATATTATGATCATATACATCTTTAAGCTACTAAATTTCATTTACTTATGTTATATGTTGACACTTTTGTAACTTCAATAGTATTATTAATATTGTAATAAATAACTAATAACAATTAGAAACATAATAAATATTAAAATATGTTAATATGTGTTTATTACATTTTGTAACTCTCATATAGCTTATATGACTCCTTATAAATATAAATTGATATAAGGATTAGTGAATTAACTACCTAATTAAATAATGAATTTATAATAGGCTTCTAACTCCAATTTTCCTCATAACAAAAAGACACACATCTCAATAACCCTCATATCTCAAACCTCACATATATTTGTAAATTCTATAATTTTTTTTATTTAACCAACATTATCTTAGTGTATTTCTTTATTTTTGTATAATAAAGTAAAGTTTTCTTAATCTTATAGTTAAAAAACTGACAATAGCCACTCATTCCTCACAAAATTATATACGCAAAAAATATCTTGACATTTTAGCAATTTCCTTTTTGAAATATCTTGACATTTTAATAATGTCTTTTTTGATATATCTTGACATTTTAGTAAAGTTTTCGACCTGACCCGTTTTTTTTTAATAAATAATAAGTTCTAATAATAATATAAATAAATACTCTACAGCTAGTAAGGTTCTCGACCCGACCCGTTTTTTGTTGGTTGATTATTGATTGTTGGTTGATGGTTAGAGACAATCAATAATCAACCAACAAAAAACCAGGACTCTGCATCGACAAACACCAACCATGCATCGACCGACACCAACCATGCATCGACCGACACTAACTGGGGTTGCATCGACCAACACAAGCTTGCATCGACCGACAGAAGGTTCACTTGCATTGACCGACACTCACACTGCATCGACCGATGCATGCTCGACATTACGCGAAAACCCTAATTGCATCGACCGACGCCTCCACATGGCATCGACCGATGCTCCTAGGTCAATCTGTGGCGTCCTCGCATTGCATCGATCGACAAACAAAGTGCATCGCACATGCCGAACATCGTTTCCCCCGAAGCTTCTCACAAAGTCCAAAATATCATTCTAACATGCCACACAACACATAAACAAGCAGATCAAAGAAATCTCCAGCTTAGATAAGCCATGGTCATGCAATTACCTTTTCCACGTAAGATTCTGAGCCACAAACAAGCAAGAACACGCTCCTAGGAAGCTCCTGCAACAATCTAAGCTACATATCTCTACAGAAACGTCTCCAAATCACCAAGAATCCTCAAGAACACTCAAAAACACATTTCTCTCCTTCTTTTCTCTCAAAAGCGGCTCAACATGACTAATGAGACAAAAACTCGACTTAAGGGTTTTTCCCTAACCCTAAACACAACGTTTTACTTAAGTCAAAACGCACAAACGAGACCTTGCATCGACCAATGCACCTCTAAACCAGGATTCCGGTTTGCAGATGTTACAATTCTCCCCCACCAACATAGATTCTTCCTCGAATCTCGAACAACCATCAGTCAAGGACTCCTGTGCAACCGTCTCTACAGCCCCCACTCCTCCGACCGATCTACGAAAGGTCACCTCTAGGCGATAAACTCTCGTTCCATGCATTATTTTGTCTCGACTTTTGGACTTTCTTTTACTCATAGGCCTAAACCTTGTGTTTTTATTGGCTCATCATCAGGCTGAAGTCTGCATGCCATAACATTGGCTCCTCATTGGGTCTAAGCCCGCATGCCATAACACATAAGGAAGTCAAATACTCATCTCTCGAGTTGCCACCCTACAGCGCGCCCCCGGATCATCATCCAAAGTCGATATACCAACCATACTCTCAAGCCACAAAGCCTTAGAATATGACAGTACTAGGAGAACCGAAGTCCCCTAAGAGTCGTGAGCAAACAATTCTGAACACGTCTGAGCCCTATCCCCATCCAGGTTTCCTTCCTGTGACTCGTGTAGAACAAACACAATGCCCCACCAGCCACATATCCCCTCACTGGAATACCTCATGACCACGAAAGGATCATCTCAATGCCCCACAGGCCGCCACATGGTCAAAAAAATGTTCTAAACAGGACCACCACAAAGGCCAAACAAATATCCTAAACAGGACCGCCACAAAGGCCAAACAAATGTCCTAAACAGGACGGCCACGAAGGCCAACAATCGTCCTAAACAGGACCGTCACAAAGACCGCTCGTCCCGTAGAACCGTCACGAAGACCACTCGTCCCGAAGGACCGTCACAAAGACCACTTGTCCCGAAGGACCGTCACGAAGATCACTTGTCTCGAAGGACCGTCACGAAGACCATACATCCCGAAGAACCGCCTAAATAGGCAACATTGGCTAAACAGCCCGCCACAAAGGCCACACAATTGGCTAAACAGCCCACCACAAAGGCCACACAATGTCTAAACAGCCCGCCACATAGGCCACACAATGGCAAACAGCCCGCCACAAAGGCCACACACGTCTAATCACCCCGCCACAAAGGCCACACAATGGCTAAACAGCACGCCACAAAGGCTACACAATCCTCTCAAAGGCTCACAACCACTAAAAATAGACAAATTCTAACACACATAAAACTTTCCATTTTTAAAACTTTCCACTTTTAGAAACTTTCCTTCTTAACCACGGCTCCGGGAACTTCATATCCCGAACACTACCTCGTCTTGTTACTTAGTCGCACAACCAACCACCCCTAAGCGACCAAGTAAAAAAGAGAGATGGGTTGGAATACTCCATTCCCGCTCCAGCCACAAACTACAACTGGGACAAGGATAGACAAGTTCAAGTCGCGACCTGCTTCTCGAACCACTTCTTGAACCGTGCCTTTATCCTCACCTCTGGCTCCCAAGTCTGCTCCTCAACACAATCACAGTCCCAAAGGACTCTCATCAAAGGAATCTTCTACTTCCAAAGTTCCTTGATCCTCCTCTCGAGAATCCTCACTGGTCTCGCCTCCAATGTCATGTTAGGCTGAAGATCCTGAGTAATCTTAGCCAACAACTGATCATCGTCACGGAGACACTCACGGAGACACTTTCACAACATAGACACATAGAAAAATTTGTGGAACGCATGCATAACCTCAGGTAACTCCAGTCTATATGCAACCGGTCCTACCCACTCAATCACTCTAAACGGACCCATATACCTCGGACTCAACTTAGTCTCTGTCAATGACCTGTTCGGACCCCCGCAACAAGGCCATCTTGAGGTACACTCTATCTCCCACCTGAAACTCAAGATCTCTCCACCTCCTATCGGCATAACTCCTCTGCCGATCCTGAGTTTCATTTATGTTCAAGTTGAGAACCCGAATCTTCTCTGAGGTCTCCTGAACAAAATCTGCCCGTACATGCTCCTCTCCCCCACCTGAGTCCAGCATAACGGTGTACGACACGACTTCCCATACAAAGCCTCATAAGGACTCATCCCAATACTCGCCTGGTAACTGTTGTTATAAGCAAACTCTACTAAGCTCAGGTGATCTGCCCAATGGCCACCCCAATCCAGCACACACATCCTCAGCAAATCCTCCAACGTCTGGATCGTCCTCTCTGACTGCCCATCTGTCTGAGGATGATAAGCTGATACAAGACTCGGTGGTGAGTCTTATACCGGGATAGAGATGATGGCTTCACAAGCTGGCAGTCACTTCTCTCTTGTGAAGGAAAGATGGCCGATGATGTAGATCTGACACAATGGCGGTCGCTTCTCTCGTGTGGGATTGGTAAAAGGGGAAGTGCTGGCGGATTGAAGTACACCACAGAGATGTGATTGGTCTCTGATACAATACACGAACTCAGCCTTGTGGAATCTTACACACAAGACAAAGAACAAGCTTATTCTCTCAAGAACATTTAAAGAGAAGAAGTAAGAAAATTCAGCGTTTTATTAATATCAAAGGTGAAAAATCGTACAACTGCTGCAGGAGGACTTTATAAGAGTACTTCAGCTAGCTCTAAGGCCGAAAATAAATGCAAAATAATGCAACAAAGGAAAGCAAATAAAATCAAACACAAACCATTGTTTTTGGAAAGTAAATAAACTAATAAAAGAAAATACTAAAGCAAACTTGATCTCTCTTGATGAGCACGCCTTCTAGCCGTTGTTGGGGTTGGTGGAACTTGCAAGGATCGAAAATATTTAATAGGACTTACCTG
>NC_141882.1:31578118-31593780 GCF_030686135.1 Camelina sativa
CTCTATCTATTACAGCCTCCATGATCATCATAAGGTCAATCTCTCCAACAAAAATTCCAATAAAGAGTACTCTGAAACTAAAATTCCAATAAAAATAGCCTAAAGAAAAGCAGAACCACATATATAAATTAGAAGACCTTAAAATACAATTAAACGATAAAAAAAATTCACAGGTTTTGGAATCACGACCAAATGTGAATACGATAATCTTGCATTGTTACTAACTTCAGGTTTTGATGTTACTACCAAAGCAGACAACATGAACACCAAAAAAAAAATTAAACATATATATCTCAACCAGATTCATATCTTGGAAACCTAATCCATGCTTTGTCGATATCACAAAAATACGAGCATAGCTCCACACCATCGATTATACAATTTGTGATAATAAGTTCAAAGGATCAGACACTCAAATAACTATGACATTCACTCAACACACTACAAAGAAAGCAAAGAAGCAAAAAGAGTAACAACCGCAATAAACTGGAATCAAAGTCTCATATACCTACCTTTTTAGTTCTTCTTTGTGCGAAAATAAACTGTAATAACAATCAAAATATATATATATATATATATATCTCAATTAAAAATCGATTAACCTTTTAAGCGAACCCCAAAACTTGAAACTTGAATACGTTAATTGAAGGTTCACCAAGCTCTTCCTGCAAAATAGAAAAAACAATCAATGGATTAGTACCAAATTTATATAAAATAAAACCTTAAATCTATGCAAATAACAAAAACCCAAACACAATTTCACGTTATAACTCAAATTCGACCACAATAGTTTGATTTACACCAATGAAGATGACGACAATTAAGAAGATGGAACGAGACCGAGAGTGGGTGAACGAGACAGCGACCGAAGAACAACACATAGATCTGAGAGGAAAACTAACGGAGATCTGCAGAACATCAAGAATTAGATCTTTTAATTAAAATCCAGAAACTGCAGAACCAAAACCAAAAATGAATCTAAGTGATCTAGCCGCCGCTACAATCTTTAGATCTGTCAAAATAATATATCACCCACACATTAATACACTGATTAACGAGAAGCAAACAACAAAGCATCTTAAAATCATCAAAATTCTATAAAAATTCTAACAATCAACAAAGCCTCTAACAATCATTAATACACTAAGGAGCAAAAGCTTACAAGTTACAATCTTATAGATCTGAAAATTTCAATTAGGGATCGGAGTACCAATAGCTTATTGTAAGGCAAGATCTCAAAAAGAGAAACATAGGAGAAGACAAAGAAAAGAAGAACTCGAGATTAGGGTTTGGACAGCTAAAAGGATCACCATGTTTGATAGAGAGAAGAGCTATAGATGACGAAGATGAAGAAGAATGATTATGATGATGATTTGATGAGAGACAATATTTTTTTGGTTGTAGAATCGCTTATCGCCAGAGAGAGAGGCGAAAAGTGGAAGAGGAAGAAATGAAAGTGATTAGGGTTAGGGTTAGTGAAAATTTGGTATATATAACTCGGTTAATTAAAACCGATCGGTTATGCCCCACCGAACCGAACTGAGCCGGTAACCGAATTACCAAATTAATTTAGCCGATCGGTTTGTTGATCCTTTCACAGATCCAAAAACCAAACATCTCAGTTTAATTGGTTCGATTCTCTCAGTTCTGACTGGACGCCCAGATTATTAATAGTTGATGACATAACAAAGTCAACCACCAATAGTCTACGGAGAAGTCTACTTAAGAAAACCCTAAATCAAATAATTTTAACCTAATCAGTCTTTCTTCCCTTAATTTGGCTCGTTTATATGTAAATTTATTTACTTCAATGCAGGAAGTCTATGTGGTTATTCTTTGTTCAATAGGTTTACCAAATTATTTTTTATAAAATTTTTAATTAAAATTTAAACTATAATTTAGGATTAGACCTACCGTTATGTCTTCACATATACTCAATTTGTAATCAACCTTAAATAAATCTATTGCAGACTTCCTCCGGGTTATATCTGTCATTTCAGCTTCTATTTTTTGTTTAGTCGTAAGAGAGTCAACTGTAATTTCAGTACCCTTAGTGGTTATGTTTCTCAAATGTGGAATATAGGGTCTACTATTGCATTCAAGGCCAAATAAAGGTATACAAAATGCAATTGTCCCTTCTTTTATTAGCATTTAGCAATGGAGAACATTTCAGTAGGTTCAAGGCATGATGAGTGGATAGAGTGATGAAGAAAATAAATGTTTTGACACGATTTCCTAAACAATGTATTTGAGCTTTTAGATCATGCAGAAAAGAGTGGAAGACATTAAAATTAAAGAGAAGAGATTGTTGTTAAACCTGAAATACTAGATGGTTCTTAAGGCTGAGCACAATCTCCAAAGTGGGTTTGTTATTCTGGTCACTGATGTGTTTGTATTTTATAGGTTTTAACCATAGTTTTTAGGTTTGTTTTGAGTATTTTATTGAGTCAAAGTGTGCTTTTACAGTCTTTTTAGTATTTTATGAGTTTGTACAGGTTCTAGATTGCTTTTGAAAGAAACTTGGTGTTTTGGGGATGAAAACAAGCATCTGGAGCCATTTTGGTGAAGACTGATCGAACTAGCAAGCAGATGGAGCGAACACAGAAAAAGCATCATGGATCGGCTGATCCACATTCGGATCGACCGATCCCGAGCCCGACACAACTTTTTCTTTTTCGTTTTAAACCGACTTTTAAGGTTTTATTTTAGTATTTAAGCAAGAGACACGTCCTCTAGAAAGACAACTTTTATTTTACGCAACTTTTGAGTATTTGTAAACTTTGGGAGAAGATCTCTAATCCTTCTTGACACCTTGGAGAAGATTTCTAAACCCTCTTTATTTCTTTTGCAATTCAATTGTGTCTTCTTCATCTTTGATTTGTTGTTTTTGTTTCTCCATGTCTGAGTAGTTTCTCTATTGGGTTTTGGGTTTCTAAGGGGTTTATGATTCTCTAATGTTGGTGTTTTAGATTAGGGATTGAATTATTTTGTTCTTCATCTATTGTTGTTCTTAAAGCCTAAACTAGATTAACTACATAGTTTATGATCATAGGTTAAATTATCGGGGCACTGAAAGTGTTGTTGAGTTGCTAGAAACGAACATAGGTGAGCAAGGTGGACCTTAGCCAACGGAAGTTGAAGTTGAGGCACCTTGTGAACAGGTCAAACCTAAACTTTTATTGCTTGCTTGGTTTGCTAGATCCAAACGACGGTTTAGGGTTTAGTGAATACATTGCATAGATAGTTAACGCTGCAGAAGTAGGTTAGCTTTACAACCGTGATTAGAGTTCTAGAGCGGTATTTAACGCATCCCCATCTAACCACCTTAGTTCGAGATTAGATTCCTTGTGCCCAATATTTCCTTTTTGATTTAAAACAGTTTATTTACTTTCCGTTTTTAATTATTACTTGTTTCACAAACTTCCTTTTTTCTGTCTTAGCTATATTCGATCTTCATAGTTTCATAGTGCAATTATTTGGTCCCTGTGGATTCGATCATGAAGTGTTACAACGATACCACTAGATCGTGGTTGACTGCACATTAGGTTTTAATTGACCTTTTGATCAATTTGGCGCCGTTGCCGGGGACCAAACGTTGCCTTTGGAATTTTAGAATTGAATTTAGTCTAAGATATATTTTATTTTTATTTACTAATTAGTTCTTGAGCTCTTTCTCTTGTGTTTCAGGTTTATGCAAACAAGAAGCCACAAGCCTACTGATTTGAAGCCCAGTCCAACGCTATGGCCGACGGAAACAACACGGAGACTTGTCAACCCAACCCCCAAGGGATTGTTGTTCAGCCTCAGCAAAGACAGGTCCCACAAGAGCGAAACGAACCTGATATGAATCCACCAGCAAGACGTGCTACTTATAGGGATGAAGAAGCTCACAACAGGCTGTTTCTGAATCAATCTGCGTTTCAACCTCCTGCTCCTGCGAGACAAAACTATGAGATTAAGCATACTCTCATCAATTTGGTCCAGAATCGTGTGTTTAATGGATTAGCATCAGAGAGCCCTCTAGACCATATTGAAGCTTTTGAGAGAATGGCTAGTACTACGAGGTCTAATGGAGTTCCGTATGATTATCTCATGTTGACTTTGTTCCAATTATCCTTAGGAGATAAGGCTTTGAGATGGCTTAATCTCTTGGACCGAGGATCACTTACCACTTGGGAGCAATGTAGAGCAGCATTTTTAAACCACACTTCTACACTAAGTCAAGATCAGCTGTGTTAAGGAGCAAGATTACTACCTTCTCACAATCTGTTACGGAGTCTTTTTGTGAAGCGTGGGAGAGATTCAAGGAGTATATGAGGGACTGTCCTCATCATGGCTTTTCACAAGAGAATCTTATGAACATCTTCTATGGAGGAATTGACCAGAAGTACCAGATGGCACTCGATACCGCCAATAGAGGAGATTTTTCTACTAACATTGCTGCTGAAGCAAACCTCTTGATCGAAAACCTTGCAGCGAGTAACAGCAATCATAGTCATGAGTATGATCGTTCTTTGCATGTTGTTAGCTCTGTGGATACAAATGTTATTAAGAATCTCACTGCTAAGGTAAACCTTCTTTTGAAGATAGATCAACAAGCTGTCAACATGTGCGACGGGCAGACATGTGTTTATCAGCAAGTTGGAGTAAATTCAGGTTTTGAGCGAACAAAGGAGTTGAACTATGTAGGAGGACAAGGGAACTATCAGAATCATGGGTTTAACCAGAATTATAGAAGTCATCCTAATCTCTCTTATAGAAGCACCAATGTCGAGAATCCTCAAGATCAAGTGTATCCTCCACATAGTCAACAAGGTAACTTCCCGCAAGGATTTCAAATGTCTAAGGATACCACGCTCCATCTGCAGCTCCACAAGATAACAAACTCGAATTGATGATGCAAGCAATGCTGGACGGCCATAAGAAAAGTTCTGCTGAGATTAATGTCAAGATTGATAGCATGTACAATGATTTGAATGGGAAATTTGAGAGGTTGAGTTCACTTGTTGATTCCATTGATAAGAGAGTCTCTGCTATTTCTTCTAGCTCTAACAACAAAGAGTCATGCAATGCTATAACACTCCATGATGGGATTGAAGATAAGCTGAGTTGTGCTGTGATCGACTCATGTTTGGCTTCCGCAGAGCCAGGATCGATCAGTCTTGAGCGTAGATCGACCAGTCATATTTATTCTGATAATTCGAGTTTGATCTCCAGAGTAGTTGGATCGACCGATCCTCCCTATAGATCGACCGATCCCGTCGTTATTGCAGAGTCTGTCTCAGAAAATTTCAGATTGACTGCTCCTTCTGTTGAACAACCGCTCCATGCTGCAAGAATGGGGAATTACGATTCATCTGCTCCTAATATGAATACCAAGGGATCACCTCTTGTGGAACCAAAGCCCTATAGGCCACAAATTCCTTTTCCAAGGAGACATGTAAAGAAACCTATGGTTGAAAAGAAGTATGATCGGTACAAAGAAGTTATGAGATTCACCGCTGACATTCCCTTTACAGAGGCAGTAAAGCATATCTCTTTGTTTAAGAAGGTTTACAATGATGTTGTGGTTGAAGAAAAGGATTTGGTGAAGTTTAAGATGTTTTTGTCTCTAGAGAAGAAGAACATTCCTGCTCCATCTTTGAAAAGATTGCCAAAGTTAGAAGATCCAGGAAAATTTGTTATTATATGCTCCATCTTAGGAGTGAACTTTGAGGATTCCCTTTGCGACACTGGATCTAGTGTGAACGTAATGTCTAAAGCTGTTGCAGAGAGGTTGGGGATTGATGATATGAAGACTTCCAAGGTCTCTCTAAAGTTTGCAAATGCTGTCTCCACAAATCCACAAGGCTTCATTAGTAATTTAGATGTTCAAGTTGGGAGTTGCTTGGTGGCTACAGATTTTCATGTTGTGGAAATGAGCGAGGGTTCTATTATGCCTTTGATTCTTGGGAGACCTTTCCTAGCAACAGTGGGAGCAGTTGTTGACTTGCCTAATAAGAGGATCACTTTCTCTAACATTGATGATAAAGCCTTATACAACGCAATCACTACAAATGAAGCTACAAAACATTGTCTAACTGTAGAAAATGAGAAGAAGGTGGATGCCATGATAATGGGAGAGAATGGTGATAAGAATGAGGTCAACGAAGTCCTGGATGGAGACACTCATTCTTCTGAGAAGAGTTCTAAGAAGGTTAAGAAGAGAGACAAGCCAAAGATAGAGAGAGTAATATGCGATCTTCACATAACCTTGGTACCCCAGAGATATGTTAGAGACACCACTGAGTATAAGGTGAAGTTTAAAGGAAAATCTCGACCTTTCTCTAAGGTTACAGCCATCCTCACTCCGGAGTTTAAAGAGAAGGGCCAAGAAGCAATGGATGATATGATGAAAAAGATTCTCGAGCTTAAGCTGACGAATGGGAGAGCTTGTTTTGACACAAGTTCTCATCCTCCCATCACTTGACACCTGAAACCACGGTCAAGCTATAGACCTTAAACAAGCGCTTATGGGAGGCAACCCATGGGGTTTGTGTTGGCTTACCCTTTATTTTTTTTATTTGTCTTAGGATTTTGGTTTTGTTTTTAGGATTTATTACTGTGAAATCACGTCTGATGTTAAGTATTTTCAGGAACAGGTTCCAAACGCAGAAGATGCGAAATTTTCTTTTTGTTCTAGGAGCTTCGGATCGATCGATCCTCCTTACAGATTGGTCGATCCCGTTGGTTTGCTGCGGGTATCTCCAAGTTCAATAATGTTTCAGATCAGTCGATCCCATTCCAAGACCGATCCATCCCCACCCTTGCCAACACAACTCCGACACCAGCTGCGAAATCACCGGTTTTTGTTTCTTTTCCTTTCTTTTTCTTTTTCATGTTTTCTTATTTTCTTTGTCGGAGATGCTTTTTCCTTGGTTTTGCTTTCACACCGGGACGGTGTGAAGTAAGTCCGAGGGAGGGATGTCTCCAAGTTACTAATGTCATTTTCTTTGGTTGGTTTATTTGGATTTTTCTTCTTCTTTGAGTCTTTTTATTTTCTAAAAAAAAAGAATAACAAAAAAAATTGGGAAACTATGATCATTTCTAGGAGTCTTTGATTGGAACTAACACTCTTATGATTGCTTTTTTACTTTTTATTTGAGAATGAAGCTTGGAAAGAACATGAGCAGAATCAACACGCCCCAAAAGACCCTCACTGACGAGAACTAGAAGTTGATCTTGCTTTGTCTCTAGCTTTGAAAGGACTTAACCGGATTTAATTTCTTGAATTGGGATTTGGTATACATTGGATAAGACTCCTCCCTTAAGCAATACAAGACATGCATCTCCTCACAAAGTATGCTTCCCCTCTCTCTCTTCTCTTCAATACTCAATAAAATAAAATAAATAAAAAAAAAAAGAGAAAAGAAAAGAAGAAGAGGATATAGGTCATAAAGAAGTGAACCGAGGGTTGTGCGTAAACCCGTGCATCCTTCAAAATTCATGGAAACCTGTCCAAAAGAAAAGAGCAAAGGATCGATAAAAAAAATACAATGATACCCTAGAAAATTAGGGAGAAATTGATCCTTTGGAAGTGAGAAAATAGAGAGG
Source organism: Camelina sativa (assembly GCF_030686135.1). Classification (NCBI taxonomy): domain Eukaryota; kingdom Viridiplantae; phylum Streptophyta; class Magnoliopsida; order Brassicales; family Brassicaceae; genus Camelina; species Camelina sativa. Next base: position 31,585,712 of record NC_141882.1, read on the forward strand.
AAAGAAAGCATATGTAGGAAGTCTTGGGCATTAAAAGTTTGAAGGAGTCAATAAGTTCAGCGATCGATATTCCCTCGGCGAGACCACACATTTTTCACTAATCTGATTTAGAGAGGCAACAATGGGGATGATGTAGGTTCTTTAAGGTTGTGCAGTTCAGAGTAAGGAGTGTTGATCATAATCATTGGCAGAGTACAAAAAGTAGTTCTTAATTTGATTTGATGAAGATTTCAAAGAAGAGGTTCCCAAGAATATGTGAGTTTCCACTTTCAAACATTTTCTCTATTTCTGAGTTTTTGTCTGTTCTTGCTTGAGGACAAACAAAGATTCAAGTCCGGGGGAACTGATGTGTCTGTATTTTATAGGTTTTACCCATAGTTTTTAGGTTTGTTGTGAGTCTTTCATTGAGTCAAAGTGTGCTTTTAGAGTCTTTTTAGTCTTTTATGAGTTTGTACAGGTTCTAAGTTGCTTTTGAAGGAAACTGAGTGTTTTGGGGATGAAAACAAGCATCTGAAGCCATTTTGGTGAAGACTGTTCGAACTAGCAAGCAGATGGAGCGAACACAGAAAAAGCATCATGGATCGGCTGATCCACATTCGGATCGACCGATCCCGAGCCCGACACAACTTTTCCTTTTTTGTTTTAAACCGACTTTTAGGGTTTTATTTTAGTATTTAAGCAAGAGGCATGACCTCTAGAAAGACAACTTTTATTCTACGCAGCTTTTGAGTATTTGTAAACTTTGGGAGAAAATTTGTAATCCTTCTTGACACCTTGGAGAAGATTTCTAAACCCTCTTTATTTCTTTTGCAATTCAATTATGTCTTCTTCATCTTTGATTTGATGTTTCGGTTTCTCCATGTCTGAGTAGTTTCGCTATTGGGTTTAGGTTTCAAAGGGGTTTATGATTCTCTAACGATGGTGTTTTAGATTAAGGATTGAATTATTTTGTTCTTCATCTATTATTGTTCTTAAAGCCTAAACTAGATTAACTACATAGTTTATGATCATAGGTTAAATTATCGGGGCACTGAAAGTGTTGTTGAGTTGCTAGAAACGAACATAGGTGAGCAAGGTGGACCTTAGCCAACGGAAGTTGAAGTTAAGGCACCTTGTGAACAGATCAAACCTAAACTTTTATTGCTTGCTTGGTTTGCTAGATCCAAACAACGGTTTAGGGTTTAGTGAATACATTGCATAGATAGTTAACGCTGCGGAAGTAGGTTTAACTCATCCCCATCTAACCAGTAACCACTTTAGTCCGATATTATATTCCCTTTAGATTCCATGTGCCCAATATTTCCTTTTTGATTTAAAACAGTTTATTTACTTTTCGTTTTTAATTATTACTTGTTTCACAAACTTACTTTTTTCTGTCTTAGCTATATTCGATCTTTATAGTTTCATAGTGCAATTATTTGGTTCATGTGGATTCGATTCTGAAGTGTTACGACGATATCACTAGATCGTGGTTGAGTGCACATTAGATTTTAGTTGACCTTTTGATCAGTCACCATGTCCTAGAGCCCATGAGCTACTTATACACCACGTATATACCTAACGCATCAGTATAGAGATTGCTATTTGAAAAAAGCTAGAGAGTTATGGTTTTAGGCTTTGAAACAAGTAACAATCCAGGGTTAGAATATTACATAACCGTTAGAGTCAATACTTGGGCCATGTGTATATAACCAGCACAGACACGAAGTATATGAACAACATCTTTGGTTTAAAAAGCCTGAATAGCATGTGCCAAAGTTCATTCAGAAAATTTCCATAACCAAGACACAGATCGAAACCATCGCCAAAAGAGTAAATCGATCCATCCTTTGTTACAGCCAAGCAGTGCCGGCTCAACTACAAGGGCAGGTAATGCGAACGCTCCGTATAAAATGTTGAAAAAAAATTTATAAGTATAAAAGTTTTTTTTATATTAATAAAAGCGATCTAGAAATAATTTATATGTATAAGAAAGGTTTAATTTTTTTATAAAATAAATAAAAAAGAGCAAAATAAAAATTATATGAATAGAAAGGATCATATAAAACTATTTTTTATTTTTTATTAAAAAAAAATAAGAATTTTAATAATTTTTTAATATATTTGCCAGCTGAAATGTGTACAACTGACCCGATGTTCTTAAGTAATTCAACCATGCTAGGTACTTTTCTGTTTATGGTATCAGTATCTCCGTGACCAAGCTTCCCATGTGCGTTCCTCCAACGATATTAATATGCTCAAATTAAACTTTGGGCTACTCTTTCAAATTAAGAGGTAATACTTAGGGGTCGAATTCTATAAGGACTCAAGTCTAAACACTAGATTATAGAGTTTTATAATTAAGTTAAACAGGTTAATTTAAATAAAGAAAAGCAATGCAAAATATTAAATAAAACTGTTGTAAATTTAGAAGATCAAAAAGTTAGGTCCATGGAATTTCTCAGGAAATTACAAAATATTAAATTAATAAGTAAATAGGATTCAAGCAATTAAAAATCAGATCTAGAACTCTAAACTCTTATGTAAAATAAATCAGTTCTCACTGCAAATATTATCTAAATTTAAAACCAGAAAATCTAAATCTCTTTGTAAAATTCTAGGTTAAAAATCAGCTTTGAAAACAAGTTTAGATTGTTCACAAATTTACTAAATCAAATCTCTTTGCAAGAAGTAATTTTGCTCATCAAAATGTTTTATCAGGAAAATCAATTATATTCTCATATCAATTTATTTTCCTAGGTTATTAATTCTAGATGGCCAATCAAGGATTAATATGAAGAACAACCTATGATGAAGATCTAGAAAGATAATGAATCCTAAATAAACAGATCTAATAAATCATAAAATCTTTGTGAAAAAACCATGAACCTAACAAACAAACTACTCAGATATATTCAATGAAGAACAAAACATAATTCTGAATAATAAACAATTGAGATTAAAAGAGTAAGGAAGGAGTTTAGGAATTCTTCTCTCAAAACAGTTCAGATCTCTCTCCTAAAAAGCTCTCAAAATCTCACAGGGTTGCAGAAAAATAAATCTTGCTAGAATAAAACTTCAGGGTTTACAAAACCCAAAAACACTATATATATGTCCTAAAACACGTCAGGAATTTGTGTTGCAATTATGGAAAACTTCGGGCAAAATTGTAAAACTTCCAATTTTGGAGACTTGTGTCAAATTGCCTTGGTGTCCACCGATGCTCCTTTGGTGTCGGTCGACGTTGGTCACATGATCAGACTCCAAATTGATTTCCTCCGGTTAAATGCTCCAAAACGATCCAATTTGCTCTATCCGTGCCAAAATCCTAGAAAACCTGTTAAGACTCTAAAACATCCTAGAAAACAAATCAAAAGACTCAAAAGGACTTCTTATATCATTGTTAAAAACCACAAAAACCATGATACATCAACTCCCCCAGACTTAGCCTTTGCTTGCCCTCAAGCAAAACAGAAACTTAGACCTGTGAAAGAGGTTTGAAAACACAGAAACTCATTTTCTCTCTAAAGTACTGCCATGATCATCCAAACCATAATCCATATGCTTAGCAGACAGATCCAAATCGAATCACCATGTACTTCTCCGTTGATATTAATAGCATCCCAAATTCAAACCAAATTCCACTACTTCCTCCATTAAGCCTTCATCAATGGGACTCATCAATTTGATCAAATATCAAGAACCTTCTAGACTCATTCTCGTACTATACCATAACAAGCAAGATATATCTTTTTAAAACATGTGGTATTCTTCCTCTCCCCCAGACTTATTCTATTCTTATCCTACTTTGATCTTTGTTTTGCTGTTTTTTTTTTACTGACTCTTTTTTTTACAAGCAAAGGTGTAGGCGAATAATGGGGTCACCGGTAATTTACTTACCCCTTTCTTCCAAGTTTTGTGTCAAGAGTAGAATAATGAGGTCACTGGTAATTTACCTCCCTCTCTAAACTGATCAAAATCATCTCATCTTTTATTTTCTTTTTTTTCTTTTTCTAAACAAAGCTCTCATGAATAATCTCTTCAACTTAAATAAGGGAGAGAAGTACCATTTTCTTTTGAAGATCTTACTTGTCAGGTATGAACAAGGAGTCAAGCTCTATGAACATCAATCTCCTTTATGAGATAAAAGAAAAGTGCAGAAGTTACCTCACGCTTTTATGGAATCAGTTGGAAATTTGGATGTCTCTGATTTACTGGTCAGCCATTGGATTTTTCATTAGTCGGATTAGTGGATTCAATCTGCAGCATTAATCAACCAAGGCAATACACCTAAAAAGAAAAATCATAGTCTCCAACACAATTTTGAAAAATTTGACACAATAAAAACAAAAATCGGTTTTGACATACTAAAAACCAAAATAAGTTAGTAGTTAGTACTAACCTCCCCCAGACTTAAACGACATTGTCCCTAGTGTTTTCAAGTAAGAGGAAAGCTAAAAGAAACAAAACGTATTGAAAATTGTAAGGAAAAGATGAACTGTTTTCGGGTTACCATGGGGCGTCGACCGATACCATTTCAGTGTCGATCGACACTCATCAAGAATGGTGTTTTTGGCCGTAAATCCTTGTTAGCTGCAGATAGTTGTGTTGATGGATCAAACCTTGGATGATTATTCTGTTAAGAGACACTCAAACACAAGTTAAAAGCAACATGATAGATAGAAAGTTCATGATTTCAAACAAATTTCAAACAAAAACTGACTCAATGCAAAAAGAAAAATGACTCAAAAGGAAAAGAAAAACCTAGAAGTGGGTTGCCTCCCACTAAGCGCTTGTTTTCAGTCATTAGCTTGACTGTGCAGTGGATTTCAGGCATCAGGTGGATCAGAACATGGCAATGCATGCTTCCGAGAGAATGTCCTCTTCATCCAAGGTGGTGTATAAGCAGTAGAAGAGTGAGGTCTACCAAGGACATGAGGAGCAGGACCAGGGTGGGATTTTGGGATGGGTTTGCTTCTCTTATGTCCTGCAAAATCATCAACAGAATAAACAAGCGCTCTACGATAATCTCGTGGCTTGGTTAACTGCAGAACAGTTCTTGTATCTTTAAAAGTCTTATTGATGATTTGAGGAGGATTAGGTGCAGAAGATGTGTACCTTGGCCTTACCTGTGGACTCTCGAGTGTGGAGTTGGGAGGTTTCTGTCTTAGAACAGCTTTCTGACTTGAAGCATAGAGAATGTCCAGCGAGTTCTCAATTCTGGTCAAGTGTGGGCTCGGTCATGGAGGGGTGTTGATCAATGCTGCAACGGTGTCGATCGACACTGAGCCTGATGCTCGAATATCAGAAACTTCAACAGAAAAAGTTTGTCCATCAATAGTAGGAGCTCTCCTCAGCTTATGCATCTCAAAGTTCATAACCAAACCTTCCATATTTAGTGCTATGTTTCCCTTCTTCACATCTATGATGGCACCAGTTGTAGCCAAGAAGGATCTTCCTAAGATGAGAGGGTCTTTAGGCTCTTTATCATACTTCAGCACCACAAAGTCAGTGGGAATCATGAAGTTCCCAACCTTAACTGGAATATCCTCTAAGACACCTTCAGGAATTCTCTGAGATTTATCAGCTAAGATAAGATATAATCTAGTTGGCTTGAATTTTGTCATCCCAAATTTCACAGCAACAGAATGTGGCATCAAGTTGATACTAGATCCAAGATCGCAAAGTGAGTGAGCAAACCTTCCTGCAGAGATAGAACAATCTAACACAAAACTTCCAGGATCTGGTAGCTTCTTTGCAATCCTACTCTGGATCATTGCACTCACTTTCTCAGAGACAACTACCTCTTGCTTCTTCTCTTTCTTCCTCTGTGGAGGCTGGTTCAAAAGAATCGCACTGACATCCTTGGTAAGCAGTGCGCCTTCTTCAGGGCTCAACCATTAGATACCATCCTCTTCACATACCGCTTAAGTGGTGGTGAAAGTTTTACTGCATCAATTAAAGGTATCTCAATCATTACCTTATCCATCATTGCCTTGCATCTAGCTTCCTCAAGCTCCTGCTTGGACCTTCTTGGCTTAGGAAAAGGGACCTTAGGCTTGTACACCCTCTCAACAGCTGTTAGAACCTGAGATTTTGCAGTTTCTGGTTCTGTCTGAGAGGGGTGTCGACCGACACCCATGTGGTGTCGATCGACATCATCGTCTGAAGTCGAATTCTCCGTCTCGGGTTTGGCCGATTGCTCTCCTTTTTCTGCAGTTTCATTTTCACCATCTTCTTCATCCCTCACTAATATGGCATTGCAAGCATGATTGGGGTTTGACTCAGTTCTTACAGGAAGAAATCCCTTTTTCCTCTTGACGGATCCAGCAGTTTGTGCAACCTAATTTTTCAGCTTCTTGACATGAATGTTCAAAGCATCAATCCTCCCAGTAAGCTCATTGTAGACATTATCAATCTTCCTATTGAATGTCACTGTTAACTGTTCCTGACCTTGCAAAAGTTGCTCTAGCATAGCTTCCATTCTACTTTCAGAAGAAGTCTATGGAGGAGGAGACTGATAAGAATAGTTCCCATAGGTTCCAGTATGACCATTGTTTTGTTGCTGCTTCTGGTAATCTGGTTTAGGAGTGTAGCCTGAAGAGTTCCCACTGTAAGGCTTGTTACTTTGTTGATTACCGAATCTCTAACCTTGATACCCAGCTCCATACACATAGTTGACATTCTCCTTTGTATTCTTTGGCTCTGACTCAAATGTCTCAACTTCAGCAGCAAATTGGACTGACTTCTTACCCACTAGAAGATTGTGAACTGAATCCAGTTTGGCATTAACAGAAGCTAGCTGTTTTGAATCAAATCCTCCATGTAATCTCTTCCTTTCAGTATCTGCTCTCTTAGTGTTATTGTTGGAAGCCAAATTCTCAACCAAAGCTTCAGCATCTTCTCGGTATCTTGTCTTGAAGTTTCCATGGCTTGCAGCATCCAAAGCTAGCTGATATTCCCAGTCAATTCCTCTGAAAAGGATGCTTAGCAGTTGAACCCTTAAGAAACCATGGTGTGGACAGTCCCTCTGATAAGCTTTGAACCACACCCAAGCTGCCTTGAAAGCCTCATCTGGTCTTTGCTTGAAAGAGGACAGCTTGACTCTCAGCTCATCTAACATTGCATCATCATAAAAGTAATTGAGGAAAGCCACCTTTACTTGTTGCCAAGAGGTCAAAGAACGGGCTGGCAACTGCTTCAACCACTAAGATGCCTCTCCTGCAAGTGAGTAAAGGAAGAGCTTGCAGAAGATGTAATCCTCTGTCACTCCATTAGCCTTGATACTGGTCACAAGATTCTCAAAATGCTCAATGTGGTCCAAAGGCTTCTCATTGGGCAGTTTAGAGAAATGTCTCTGCCCAACTAGTTGAAAATATGCAGGTTTCAACTCAAAATCATTCCTCTGGAATGGAGGAGGAACAATAGCAGACCGGTTCTCATACACAAGATCAGCCTGGTTGTAGTCAGCAATGGTCCTGATCAAATCTCGGTTGTGCTCTTGTCTTCGAACCGGATTGTTAACGTGGTTTGCAGCTCCACGTCCATCTGCAGGAAGGGGGTGTCTATCGATACCCTCTTGTTGGCGTTGATCGACACCAAGGTTCTGTTCCGCAACGACAACGACTTCAGCAATTATGTTGCCTTCCGCATCAAGCTTTTGGCCTTGCTTATTGCGCAAGTGGCCCTCTTGATCTCTCAAAACACCAGCCTCATCACGAACCAAAATGATTGTGTTAACCATCTTCAAGGATTTGGCTGCTTTTCTGTTCTCACGCTCAAGTTTTCCCAACTCTTGGTTTGAAATATTCATAGTAGGATCAGTCTTATTGCTTCTTGTGTGAGGTCTAGGAGGCATACACCTGAAACACCAAAGAGAAGAAAAACAAAAACGTGTAAGTGGAAAATAAAAAAATAAAAATTTAGACGAAATACAAAACTCAAATCTAATGGTAGATCAAATCTAATGATATGCTCAAATTAAACCCTGAGCTACTCTCTCAAATTAAGAGGTCACTGTAATACTTAGGGGTCGAATTCCACAAGGACTCAAGTCTAAACATTAAATTATAGAGTTTTATAATTAAGCT
>NC_141882.1:31593880-31635499 GCF_030686135.1 Camelina sativa
ATGGCAAGGATAAGTAAGAGAAAGAAAAAAATTGGCAGATGGGAGAAAAACATATCTAAGTATGTTTCAGAGATTTTGGCAGAGGAGGAAGAAGATGCATTGAGATGTGAAGTTACGAAAGGAACGCATGGCAAGTTTGAGGTTTGGGTAGATGGGAATTCTAACTCTGTTAATTTAACTACTGAAATGTGGGATTGCTCATGCTACAAGTGGCAGGTCACCAGGATTCCATGTGAACATGCCTATGCGGCAGTCATGGACGTCGATAAGAATGTTGAAGATTTTGTAGTTCCAATGTTTGGTACTCAAGCATGGAAAGAACAATATGAAACAGGGCCTAACCCAGTTAGAGGGCAAACTTACTGGATGACCAATGATTATGTCATAATCACCGCACCTCCAGAACCAGATTTACCTGGAGAAAGAAAGAGCAGAAGAAGAAATTCAATCGCATCAAGAGTCCACTCGAATCACCAAAGAAAAAGAAGGGGAAAACGGGACCAAAAATACTCAAACTAGGAAGGCAAGGAAGAGTAATGCATTGCAAATCTTGTGGTCAAGCAGGTCATAATGCAGCTGGATGCAAGACATTGAAATCGGGATTGATTCTATGAATTTATTTCCCCAAAAAACGTAAAAACCCCAGAAATCTCTAAATCCCCAATTTTGAATCAAGAGCCCTAATCCCCAATTTAGTCGATTTCAATTTTGTATAAGGAAGAAGAAGATGATAAGAACGACGTCGTTACCTTGTCGGGTCATGGTGTTTAATGGGTATAACTAATCGTGATTGGGCAAAACGCGGATTAGTGGTTAAATCGGGTTTAGGAGATGTGATTATGAAATCGATTAGAGGTGTATGAATAAGGATAAAACCATAAGTTCAGGTAGTTATATTCAGACCCAAAAAGTTTGTGTAGGAAAATTAAGAACGTAGTTAGTACATGGGTAAATAATGCGGCAACCATAATATAATCTAATTGTACTTGTTCTTGTGTGTTTTCAAAGTGTTGTTTGTATTGTTAGAATGGTTATTTTTCTATCGTGCTAATTGTTATGCTATCCTTTTTATCTGTTTTTCACTTTTCAACTATTGATTTATATAAAAATATTGGGAATAATAGCAAAATCACCTATTCCAAACAGTAGTTCTTTTCATTTTCATTACTTATTACTAAGTTCCGAGCTTCGTGTAACATCTTTGCATTATAATCACTTACAATCTGATTAAACGAAAATAGCGTAAAAAAAAATGTACTCGTTGTATAGTTAATATTTAGAGGCTAACAAAATGCTTTTTCAAAAGTTACGAGTAACGACATCAAGTATGTCTCAACATTTTATTAATCTGATTTTTTTTTTGTCATCAATCAATAAGACTAAAAAAAAAAAAAATCGTTTTCGTTTCGGTATACCTATTCTCGATTCCATACATTTTAGTTTTAGTTACAGTTTAGTTTGTGTTCATAAAAGCATTAGGTGTTTAGTGGTATGTATCAATAGCTCAATTGGTAATTTAGAAGTTGTTAGTTCAAGTGACGTTGAGAAGGATCACATAAACGTAAAGGTATAGAGATAACACAACACACAAAACTACACTTGAACGCCCCGAAGCAAACGTTTTTAATCAATCTTATAAAAACCCTTGTTTCTTACAAGACTGAAAACAAAGCTCACTTTCCTATTTATCTAACACCAGCCTGTGTAGAACTAAAAGAGTATACCACCCACACTCACCTTCAAAGCTTTGTACTTGCTTGAAGGTTTACAAAACTCACAATTTTATCCCACGAGTGCTGACTCTTTTTGCGGCTAGTCCTCGTCATTTTATAACCCCACACACACGATCTCTAACCTAGATCTTGTGTATCCTAACTAAAAGGAAATATTCCTTATCCCTAATAGAATATCTTCCATTATCCCAACTAATCAAATATACTCTCAATATCTTCGAGTATATCTTGATCTCTTATTCCTTCCTTCTCATGCACCTCGTCATTGTGTCCACAATATATCTCAACGTCAGCACGTCACGCCACGTCAGCAATCAGCCCTCTGAGATACTTCACAGTTGTCCTGTTCCCTTCAGAGCTCTATTGCACTTTCAATCTCCCCCTTTTTGACTGAACTTGTCAAACAAGCATCCATGCATTTTAACCTGTCAAAAGAGAGACAACCAGCAACAAACCAACAAACAGGTACAGTTGTACTAACAGTGCCTCACAGATCGCAATAACATCAGAAGATTAACCGAACAACTTGTAAGCATTACGACCGCAGCAAAAAGTATCGGACATAAAGTATCGCACAAAACCAAAAGAAATATAAGTCTGAAAAATAAATGAAAAACAACAACAAGGAGCAGAGAACATAAAAACAACAGCTCCCCCACAGCTCAAACTCCCCCTCAAGCATCTGAATCAGACTCATCTCCCCCTGCTTGTTTGGCACAGATTAGTCAAAAATATCAACAGACACACAAGAGTATAATCAAAGATAAGACAACTTACCAGCGTCAAGGCGTCCTGCAGAATTTGAATGGTCAACTGGATGGCTTTGCGCTCTACAACATTCCAGCTCTAAGAGGAGACTCCGTAGGACGTGGTGCAGTCTTCTTACCCATGGTTTTCTTTGGCTCTTCCGGTTTAAGACATGGAACAGGTCGTTGAGCTTCCAACAACTGATAGATGAGACTGGGAAATGGTAAACGGAATCCTGACTGAGCTTGTAGACCCAACTGAATGATCTGATCATAAATCATCTCCCAAAATCAAACGGAATGCGATGCATGATCATGTAGATCACCATGACCCTGTTGCTGAGATGTACCCTATATCACCGTGGGGAGACCAGTTGCTGCAGCACATTTTATTCAATTCCTTGATCACTGGGTCCTTGATTTGCGTTGATACCAGTTGTTGCATGTCTTCACTTTACCGCCAGATAAGAAGAGAGCGAGATCCTCCTCCAGAATTGCAGCTGTCTACAATCTATGTTCTCGCACATCAACTGTCTGAAGCCCAAACAGGGCATTTATACGACCTGGGGAAAGCTCATACACAAAGTCTCGGACAAATACATCAACTGAGTCCCTTCAACCTTCACCGCCGAAGATTTGCCCAGAATTCATAGACTACATCGGAATCATAAGATCCGATTTGTGTGACAGTTTTCAACAAACCAGCTTGTATCAAGCAGCTCCCTAGCTGGATCATCTACCCTCAGAGAATAACGAACCTCAGCAGCAATAGTTCGAGAAGCAAAGAAGCCATACCTTTGGGCAGCATCAGCAGATATGAACCGTTTCGAGTCAAAATCCTTTGAAGGAGCACTACAAGACATTGACACACCCATGTCCTTGCTAAGAGACGGACGCTTGGAGTCGCGGCTGTCTGTATCAGTAGCTGCTTGTCGCTTGAGCATACGGGACGAGATTCCCTGATTTGACACAATAGGAACAGGAACATCGCCGGTGAGATCGACCACGGGAAAACAGGATCTCGTCTTGTTGGTAGAGAAGACGAAGAGTCGCAGGTGTCGTGATCCGCTTTGGCAAACAATGGCCTGGGAGAAGGAATCTCACGCATCGGAAATGCTGCTGTTGACTCGTCTCGAGGTTCATAGACAACCATCGTCTTGGTAGGATCAGTGAGAGGAGAGGCGACGACGGAGGCAAGGCTGAAGGAGGGGTGTGAAGTTCCTCATCAGAACTGGAATCATAAAGGAAATCACTAAAGACCGATTTCATGATGATCAAGAGTTAGAGAGCAAATCTAGGCCTAGGCATTTGGGTATCCATTCGGATTCGGTTCGGATTTTTCGGGTTTCGGATTTTTTGGTTATTGCACTAAAGCCCCATTCTAGTATTTTTCAAACTTTGGTACGGGTTCGGGTAAATATTTTCGGGTTCGGGTTTTTGCCCAGGCCTAGCAAAATCAGAGAGAAAAAAAAAACTTAGAAGCTTATCGACAAAGAACTGAAATTGCAAGGATGATGAGAAGAACTCAAAACCCTAGCCTCTCTTTTTATACACCCTCGAGAACCTCCTTGGGCTGGTGAACTTTGGCCCATTAACCTTGTCGATCTTGAAAACACTCAATGAATCTATTAAGGTACATCAAATCTTTTTTCCTTTTTAATCTCAACTGCATTTATCACAAGATCCTAATACATCACATTCTTCACCCTTAAAGGAAACTGAATCTGTTCATGAACACAAAACATCAGATACACACAACCACGAATAGTGAACATGAAAGCACCCAGATCGAGACATAACACATATGAGGCAATTTTTTTTTTTTTTAAAGAGAAATAAAATCAAAAACAGATCACAGTACTAACCATACCTTTGTTGTGTCAACCACATGTTCAGAACATTTGCTAGGAGCTATCACAACCTCTTGAATTGTTGAAGATCAGAGACTTGAATGCAAGTGAGTAGTCTTTCACACTGTCATGCCTTTAGTCTGCAATCCAACCCAACATGATAAATATCTATTATTTTTTTATTTTTTTTATTTTTTTATTTTTTATTTTTTTATTTTTATACATATGTGTCTCAGCCTTCTGTAGCTGTTTCACTGACATGTATCACAGTGATTTCATGAGCATTATCAATCACTGATATCATCTTTGTCCCCGAACAGAGTTTCCACTTGAGGATGAATAGACCGGCATGACAGTCAGCTATTCCCACAGTTGCTTACAGAGTGCTGATCTTTTATATATTCTAGGATTTCCATGACCTGTCCTAGCACATGTTCCTGTCTCTGATCAACACTCTTAGGTAAAACAGGTTACAACTCACACCACACCAATGGACTTCCTCAGATTTACAAATCTGTTGAAGTCCAGAGGCTTGGTAAACTATCAGCTAACTGTAAGTCAGTGCTCACATGGTCAATCTCGATCAGTTTCGCCTCAACTAGTTCACGAACAAAGTGGTGTCTAATATCTATATGTTTGGTTCGTGAATGTTGAACAAGATTCTTTGAAATATTAATTGCGCTCAAGTTATCACAATGAATTAAAAGAGTATCAGAATCCATACCATAGTCCCGAGGCCATTTATCGCATCCAGAGAAGTTGTGTGCAACAGCTTCCTAGCGCAATGTACTCAACTTCAGTAGTTGATAGAGAGACACTGTTTTGTTTCTTGCTGTGCCATGAGATCAGATTGTTGCCCATAAAGAAGAACCCTCCACTTGTGCTACGACGATCATCACAGACCCTGCCCAATCAACATCACAGTATCCGCTCAGACCGGTGTTGTATCCTTGGTATAATAGATGCCAAAGTCCAATGTGCCTTTGATGTTACTTTATGATCTTCTTTACAGCTAGTAAATGCGACATCTTGGGCTTGACTTGATAGCGTGCACAGATCCCTACAGACATACATATGTCTGGCCGACTAGCAGTCAAATACAACAGACTTCCAATCATCCCTCTGTATAGTCTCTCATCTACATCCTCCCATTCGTCATCCTTGGAAAGTTTGTCATCTTCTCCCATTGGGATCTTTGCATCTTTACTCTTATCCAAGCCAAAGCGTTGTACAGCTCCTTAGCATAAGTGCTTTGAGATACAAAGATCCCATCAGCTGATTGTTCAACTTGCAATCCCAAAAAGTACCTTAACTCTCCCACCATACTCATTTCAAATTTTTGAGACATGCTTTCCACAAACTGTTTTACAAGAGGCTAACACGTGGAACCAAAGACAATATCATCCACATAGATCTGACAAACATCAGATTGTTGCTTGCTGTTGAGAACAAACAAAGTTTTGTCAACACTCCCTCGATTGTATCTGTGGTCCATTAGAAACGTAGTCAGTCTCTCTACCAAGCTCGTGGGTGCCAACTTTAGACCATACAAGGCTTTCTTCAGTCGATAAACATGCTCAGGGTTGCTGCGAATTCTCGAAGCCTTTTGGTTGCTGATATGTCTATATTTTGTCTCTCTTTAGCATATATTTATCATGCATTTAGCTAGGATAACACATTGTTTTGCTTCATTTTCTAGTCCTTTTTATACACTTTGCATGTTTAGGTAGTTCTTGCATCATCCTTGCATACATTGTGCATTTTGGAGTATTTCAGGTATGTAGGAGACGTCGGGAACACATCGCTCGACCCATCCGCTGCACAACACTCCGGGAAGCGTCAACCAAGCCATCCGTTCGAGCCGTTCCACTCGAGTGGGATTTAGCTTTTAACGTCTTCATCCAAGTTATAGGGAATTGAGTATCTTTCCAACGCCATTTATTTCAAGCCAATCGGAGGTGTGGTTCAAGAGTTATCATTGTTTTAGTGGATGTGTATACACCACGCTCGAGCCATGCTCCCTCGCCACGCACTCCAGGCTTGTCTGATCGAGCCATGCTCCCTCGCCACGCACTCCAGCTTGTCTTATCGAGCCTTGCTCCCCCGCCACGCACTCCAGCTTGTCTGATTGAGCCATGCTCCCCCGCCACGCACACCAGCTTGTCTGATCGAGCCATGCTCCCCCGCCACGCTCTTCAGCCGTCCGTCCGAGCCATGATGACATTGCATTCCATTCGACGCGCACGGACTCGATCGCCACATGTCGGGAAGAAAGACGTTTGGTTTCACACGCTTCAGGAGTTTACCGAACCGACGCTTTACTTGTCGTTTTAAGTTTTAGGGCTTTCCATGTTGGACTACTATATATACATGTTGTTAAGTCTTTGCTGAGACATCTTATCTTTTATCTCGTATTGTTTTCTTTCCCATAAGGTTTTTAACCTAGCCCACAAAATACGTTATGAGACTTGTATTCCGATATCTTCGAGATTTATTCAGATTTTGCATCTGATTCCTTCTACAAACTTGTTCATCTCATTTTTATCTATCTAGAATGCTTGTTTCAATTTTTTCTGGGTTTTCATCCTTGATGATGATGATTTTCGGACTGAGTAGTGTGGTAGTTCTTGAGGAAGGGATATATTAGGTGGAGGATCTTAGGATGTAGAGTGTTTAAGTTTTGATTTGTATGATCCCTTCTAGACTAGAGTTAGAAATACTAGTTTCTCTCTGATCTATTGGAACTAGGTTTTAAACATTTCCGCATCCAAAGGTGTTCGATGAAATGTCTGACCAACTAGTACCAGAGACTTACGTTCCTAGCCTAAGAGATTAGTTGTCTAGTATCTTTGTTGACATGAATGAAACTTGTTTTTCATTGCATGCTTGATCATGTTTCTCTAGCGAGAGCTAGTTTTGGAAGTGGTTGAGTTTGAGTAGCTTCTGTCAAGAGATTAGATTACCTAAAAAGTGATGTTCATTGTTTAGGGATGGTTTACTTGTGGCATGTTAAATACTCTATAGACTAGGATACTCGACCGACTTCAACTACTCCCATCCTTAGGACCTCTTTCTTTATGATTTTTATTACATTCCTGAGAATGTTTCATTTCTTGCCTTTTAGTTCATGCTTAGACTCGTTTTTGTTTTTATTCATTTTCGCTTCCTGTCATGCATTTTCGTTCCTAGTCCTAGAACACATTTCCGTTTTGCATTTTCATCATTCTAGGATTGTTAAATAAAAACACTCTCTTTGAATTGGCTTGACTTGTGAAATCTTGATTGCATCTTGAGTGACTAGCAACATCCCATTTGGATTTACACCTTAAGTACTACAACACATAAGGTTAATTGAACCTGCTAGGAAGGATACACAAAAATCTTAGTATCAATTTGGCGCTGTTGTCATTTGAGATTCATTTTGCTACATTTAAGATTTCAAATTTTGCAAGATTAAGTTCTATCCCACTTCTCATTCTCAGTATTGACTTGCTTTGGTTGTCTGCTTGTTTGTTTTGCATCTCAGGAACCTGTTAATTGCAACGTTGCATGCACACCAGATCAAGAGGACATCAGAACCTCCTTCCTGCTATCGACGATATCAATCGGTTACAAAGACCACGACAAGCTCGTCAACTCACTGATCATCCTGCACCCGTCACAATGGAACAGCCGAATGGATCACATCCGGGACCGTGAAACATTGATGTTGGGGATGCACCGAACACTCATACTCAGCGTGCTGGAATCGTCCCTCCGGCCGTGCAGAACAATAACTTCGAAATCAAAAGTGGTCTGATCTCCATGATCCACGGAAACAAGTTTCACGGGTTGCCTATGGAGGATCCACTCGACCACTTGGACGAGTTCAACCACCTATGCAGTCTCACCACGATAAACGGCGTGAGTGAGGATGGTTTCAAGTTGCGACTCTTCCCATTCTCCCTGGGAGACAAAGCTCACCAATGGGAGAAAAACCTCCCCAAGGGATCCATCAATACTTGGGATGACTGCAAGAAGGCATTCTTGGCAAAGTTTTTCTCCAATGCCAGAACTGCACGTCTCAGGGATGACATCTCTGGTTTTACTCATAAGAGTTCAGAAACATTCTGTGAAGCCTGGGAGCGTTTCAAGGGTTACCAGAGCCAGTGCCCTCACCACGGGTTCATCAACGAGTCACTGCTGAGCACTCTATACCGTGGTGTACTTCCAAAAATCCACATGCTGCTTGACACTGCCTCTAACGATAATTTCCTGAACAAAGAAGTGGATGAGGAATTGTAACTCGTTGAGAATCTCGCTCAGTCTGACGGCAATTACAATGAAGATTATGACCGCACAGTTTGGGGTGACGCCAGTTCTGAAGAGAAGTACAAGAAAGACCTCAAGAACGTCAATGAGAAGCTAGACCGTCTCTTGCTAAGTCAGCACAAGAGCGTCCACTACGTATCTGAGGATGACCCTTTCCAAGTTCCAGATGGGGAGGATGAGCAGTCTGAAGAGATAAACTATGTACAGAACCAAGGTGGATATAACAAAGGTTACAACCAATACAAAGCAAACCCAAATTTGTCTTACAGAAGTAACAACGTTGCTAATCAGTAAGATCAGGTGTACCCTCCTCAGCAGCACGAACAAGGTCAACAAAAAACCGTTTGTGCCTTACAATCAGGGATTCGTACCCAAACAACAATTCCAGCAAGGTTACCAAGCTCCCTTAGGACCACCGCCAGGATTCCGCCCTCAACCAGTTCAGCCTACTCCAACACCAGATCAAGAAATCAAGCAAATGATTCAACAAATTCTTCAGGGTCAAGCTAGTGGTTCTATGGATACTGCTAAGAAGTTTGCCGACCTTAGTCAGAGGATGGAATGTTCATACAATGATCTGAACGTCAAATTCGAAGCCCTGAATTCGAAGATCAAGTATATGGAAGGCCAATCCGCCTCTACTTCTGCACCAAAGCCTGGTCAATTCCCAGGGAAAGTTGTTCAAAACCCTAAGGAGTTCGCCAATGCCATTACGCTGCGAAGTGGGAAAACATTGCCTCCCAGACAAGGAGTACCAGACGTCACTGATGACAGTGAGGAGTTAGATGGGGAGGATGTTGTTCAAGATGAAGCTCAGACCAAGGATCCAGTCGAAGCAGTCAAAGATCCAATCGAGCCAGATAAGCAGTCCAAACCTGAAACTGTTAAGGAACTTGTTGTTCTTGATGACAAGCCTGTGAGATTCATCCCTCCACCGTACAAGCCTCCTCTACCATTTCCAGTGAGGTTCAAGAAGCAACTTACTGAGAAATACAAAACCTTGTTCGAAAAACAAGTCAAGGAGATTGAGTTGAGGATGCCATTGCTGGATGCATTCGCACTTGTTCCTCACTACCAGAAATTCCTCAAGGATTTAGTGATGGAGAGATCAAAATAAGTTCAAGGCATGGTGGTACTAAGTCTTGAGTGCAGTGCAATCATCCAGAAGAAGGTTGTACCCAAGAAGCTCACACATCCTGGATCATTCACTCTACCCTACTCCATTGGACCTATGTCTTTTGATAGGTGCTTATGTGATCTTGGTGCTTCAGTTAATCTGATGCCATTCTTTGTGGCTAAGAGGTTGGGTTTCACAAGGTTTAAGGGTTGCGACATCTCCCTCATCCTTGCAGATAGATCAGTGAGACTTCCACATGGTATTTTAGAGGACTTACCTGTCAGGATCAGAGACGTGGAAGTGCCAACCGACTTCGTGGTTCTGGAGATGGAGGAAGAACCAAAAGATCCTATGATATTAAGAAGACCATTCCTGGCGACTGCTGGAGCCATCATTGATGTCAGAAATGGAAAGATTGATCTTAATCTGGGGGACGACTTCACTATGAAGTTTGACATCAAGGATACCTTGAAGAAACCAACAATAGGAGGACAAGTTTTCTATATTGAAGAGATGGATCAGTTGGCTGACGAGTTGTTGAAGGAATTAGCTGAGGAGGACAATCTCAAGACTGCTTTAACCAAGGAAGGAGAAGAAGGGTTCCTGCATGAGGAGACCACTTGCTGCAAGAATCTGCTAGACTCCCACAGAGAAACGGATGGATCAGAGGAGTTCGAGCAACTATCTGGCACGGAGGAGGTATGTGCAGTTGAGGCAGAGACTTTAGAACGTGAGACCTCCCACTCGACCGACGTTTTATCTCACTCGCCCAACACCCCATTCGTGCCGTGCACCATCTTTTTAGTTCGAGACCTCCACCATTCATATCCGGTCGAGCCATCTCCGTTACTCTGGTCTTGTTGCCCCCGTGAAGATCCGCTTGAGTGACGCTCCAACATCCACTCTCGAGCCATTGCTGTTACTTCCACTCAAGCCAACACCCTCTCTCGCTCGAGTCAGCAGCATTGTCTCGACCAGAGCCTACCATCGTTGCTTCCTCACCTGTTCCGGCAAAGCCTCACTCGAGCCGTTTCCGCTGAACTCCATTCGACTTGTACGCTTGAGCCAATCTCTCTCCGTAGTCGTTCAACGCCAGTCTCACTCTGCACTCGCCCAACTGCCTCTCTCGATCCACACTCGCTGTCGTCCTCGCACCTGTCAATCGAGCCGATCTCACAATCACCAAACGAGCCACTGCCAAACCTGTTCGACTCGACCCACACGACGAAGATGTTCCGCTCGGTCCACCATCCCAAAACTGTCACCATTCGAGCCACTCTCGATTCCACTCGATCCGTCGTCCCGGAGCTGTCACCTACTCGATCGGTTTATCCTCTCTATGCAATTTCAAGTTTTAAATTTCATAATTGCTCTTGCTACTTGCTCACTAACATATTAACGTTTAGCTTTGGGTTCATTATGTCTCAGAGAAGCAGGAAGAGTACCGAGCTCATACATGAGATGAGAGAGACGTATTATTGTGTAGGTGGACAACGCTCATCGCCTAAATCCATGGCAAATCGTTTCTTGGAAATGAAAAACTTTGTAGAAGAAGCTGTTGAGGGTTTAGGACAGGCAGCAAGGTTAAGCAGCCCTGTCAAACTGCTCACCAAGAGCAAGAGTCGCGGGAAGAGACTAGTACCAGTTTCTAACTCAAGAGAGGAGGACAGTGATTACGAACAGAAGGAACCTGAGTTGCGTTTGGGACACAGCGCCCAGGAAATCTGTAAGAAAGAAGGCAAGAGACAGGGCGTTCAGAAGTTTCATGAAGACGTTCACGAACTTCATGCGTAAGTTCAGTTGTTCAACAGCCACAACCGCCATCTCTAGGTCCATACCCAACGACACCAGACCAATGCCAGGACGTCCTTCCTCGGCCCTCGAGCGAACACCTTCTCCGATCCCCTCTCCAGCACGTCAATCTTCATATGTGCCTCGGGAGCGTCAGCCTACACCCGTCCCTTCATACCACTCGTCACATGAATCTAGGGAGAGAAGGGGACACAGTTCACGTGGTTCCAGGGCCTCCTCAAGTTGTCGATCAGCGCGTTGTTCCGCAGCTTAAGCTGAGCAAGAGGTTGAGCAGCGAGATAAAGGTCAAGGTGATTATCAGGGTATGCAAGCGGTTGAGCAGCAAGTCGACCAACCAGCTGAGGTCACTCCCGCGGATCCCAATCAAGGCGAGGGACAAAGCCAGTACAACGCTCCTCCTTGGGCGAGCACCGACTCCTTCTTCTACTACTGAGGTACTCCTACCTTCCTTTGTATATACCATTTCATTCCTGCATTGTTTCTGTTGTGATTCTCAAATCCTTCTGCACATTTTTCTTACACAGGAGACTGTGTAATTTAAATTTGGGGGAGGGTTTGAGATTATGTATCTGATGTTGTGTTCTGTGATTCTTATTTCATATTTTTGTATCATATCATGTTTGAGTCTGCATTCATTTATTTGCATAGAAAAACCAAAAAAATTGAAAAACAAAATTCGAAAATTTCGACAAAAAAAACAGAGTGTGTTCATGTAGCTTGCACTTGCATATTAGGATTGAGTCTAGTGTCATTTATATAGGGTTGTTGCATTTAGGATAGGGGTTGATGATGATTGTTAACCTTGGTAGCATGCTGAATTCAATAGGATAAGATCAAAGCCCTCATTATTAGTTCTTTGATGCATGTTGATTGAACTTGAAATTGTAAGATTGAAGCATGTTTTGAATTGATATCATTCCCTATCTACCTGAACCTAATCCAGACTTGCAATTATCCTGTTATGCATTGAAATTGAACTCATGGATACCACATACATACTTGGATTATCTTTCTCCTTTTTACCACCCTTGTTAATCCAAGTAACTGATTCCCAACTTGGGAACAGTTCCCCGCACCATTAACCAACCCTTCTTTCAAGCCAATTGTATTCTTGAGTGTCAGGCCTTTTTCCGAGTTGAGCTTGTTAGAAAGTGTTAGGTTCTAACCGACAAGAGTAGGATCCTGTGTAGTTCTAGTTCGTGTTATCCGGACTAGTAGGACTAGGTGAGAACTCGATTTTGGGCATTAGGTATGGATTTGTGCAGAAAAGCGAAGAGTAAAAAGAAAGTTAAGGGTAGAATATTTTTAGGAGAGGGATGTGTTTTCAAGGTTCACAAGTCTAGTAAAGGATTTGGGTTGAGCGAAATAATGAGTTACTGGTTCTCGGCATAAAACGAAAAGATTAGACAAAGAAAAGAAAGCAAAATGTTTAAAATGTCTAGAGTCCTTAGAAGACAAGAAAAAAAACCTTACTGATAGTAAAGATTTCTCAATCTGCTAGAATGATAAGAAGTGAACTCCTCCTAAGACCAAGCCTAAAGAATGAAAGAATGGGTTTGAGATGAAGTTTCTGATGAAGGGTAGAGATAGGACCAACTTCGGTTTGGAATGTTCTTTGGGTAGACAGGGCACTGCTCTTGTATGTATCAGTTGGTTTCAATTTTTAGCCTTCTCTTAAGCTCAACTACTTTTCGTGAGAGAACCTTGCTCTGTATTGATAAAACCACTTGATAAGGAGATCATCTATATCTCTTACCTTTTACCCTAGCCAAATGAGTTCAATGACGTTGCTTAGCTTGATTCACGGTTCTTTTTTAATGAATGTTAAAGGGAGTGGTTGATAGGATTGCATGTGTAGATCAAAGAAATAAAGTTCCTTCACCATGCATTATAGAACTAAAAACAAAGACCTTGACTCTAACTATTTTATTTAGCATGTTTTAGGTTCTGAGACCCCATCTTCACACCTCTTCTCCATGCTTCGTTCTTGATCATTTGCTTGAGGGCAAGCAAAGAATAAGTTTGGGGGAGTTGATATGTCTATATTTTGTCTCTCATTAGCATATATTTATCATGCATTTAGCTAGGATAAACACATTGTTTTGCTTCATTTTCTAGTCCTTTTTATACACTTTGCATGTTTAGGTAGTTCTTGCATCATCCTTGCATACATTGTGCATTTTGGAGTATTTCAGGTATGTAGAAGACGTCGGGAACACATCGCTCGACCCATCCGCTGCACAACACTCCGTTTCCTGTCATGCATTTTCGTTTCTAGTCCTAGAACACATTTCCGTTTTGCATTTTCATCATTCTAGGATTGTTAGATAAAAACACTCTCTTTGAATTGGCTTGACTTGTGAAATCTTGATTGCATCTTGAGTGACTAGCAACATCCCATTTGGATTGACACCTTAAGTACTACAACACATAAGGTTAATTGAACCTACTAGGATAGACACACAAAAATCCTAGTATCAGTTGCTCAACATAAACCTCCTCTTGTAGTATTCCATTTAGAAAGGCACTCTTAACATCCATCTGATGCAAAGTGAACTTAAGAGCGCATGCAATACCGAACATAAACCTGATTGACTCCAACCTTGCCACCGGAGCAAAGGTTTCATCAAAGTCAATTCCCTCAATTTGAGAATAGCCTTGAGCTACCAACCGTGCTTTGTTTCACACAATGCAGCCACTAGCATCACTCTTATTCTTGAATATCCACTTTGTTCCTACGACGTTGACATCAGCAGGATGATGAGTGAGCTCCCAAACATCACTTCTTTCAAATTGTTCCAACTCATCTTGCATAGCAGCAACCCAGAACTCATCACGAAGCGCCTTCTTGTGATTCTTAGGCTCAATGGAAGAGACAAAGCATGCAAATTGCACTACATCAGAGTCGTGAGAGACGGACTCCGGAACGACAACCTTTTGTTTCTTCCCAGCCAACTGAGCAAAGTCAATCTGCTTTCCTCTGGTAACTCTACCCCCCTGAATCGCACCTATAACATCAGTAGAGGAGTGATTCCTATGAACCTGAGAAGGCACCGGATCTGAAGCAGATGGTGATACAGGCCTTTCAGGGACAACAAGACTGACAACTTCTTGTACAGACTTCTCAGCATCAGTTACCAGGTCCGTGTCGGAGACAATAGGCACCAATGCCACTCGCAGGAAGGAAGTGTCGTCAAACACTACATTGACAGTCTCCTGAACGGATCTCAGACGTTTGTTGTAGACGCGAAAGGCAGTGTTAAGTCTGAAATAACCCAGAAAGATACCTTCATCACTCTTAGAGTCAAACTTACCCAACTGATCCTTATCATTTAGAATATAACACATGCATCCAAACACATGGAAATAGTGTACAGTTGAAGACTTTCCTTTCCAAAGCTCATAGGGAGTCTTGCTGGTCTCTGGGCGAACATGCACACAATTGATGATGTACCAGGCTGTGTTCACAGCTTCATCCCAGAACCGGTGAGGCACTTGATTTCCATGTAGCATAGCTCGTGCCATTTCTTACAGCGTTCTGTTCTTACGTTCAACAACACCATTCTGCTACGGCGTTCTTGGTGCAGAGTACTGATGAGTAATGCCTTGATGTCCACATAATTGCTCAAACTTGCAGTTTTGAAACTCACCACCATGATCACTTCGAATGGTCTCAATGGAACACTTCTCACTCTTAATCTGCAGGGCAAGGATACGAAAACATTCAAGAGTGTCAGATTTATCACGAAGAAACCTTACCCAGGTGTAGCGAGTGTAGTCATCCACCATTACGAAAATGAATCGTAGAGCAGAAATGATCTGAACTTGTATAGGCCCCATCAGATCCATGTGAACCAACTGTAAAGCATGATTTGTGCGAATATCTGTCAGAGACCCATGGGATGCTTTGATCTGTTTTCCCTTGTTGCATGGACCACATAAAAAGTGTGGATCACCCTTCAGCTTTGGCAGTCCTCGCACAACTTCTTGGTTTGCCAATTTCAACATCGTGCGCACATTCAAATGACCAAGTTTCTGATGCCACAACTCTGTGTCTAACTCAACGGTGGCATTAAAGCACAACATTTCTGATTTCCACATATAGCAATTATTCCCAGATCGTTTACCTCTGAGTCTGACAGACCCTTGTTGATCAACAGCTTTGCAGTCCTTCCTGGTGAAGGTAACATCTAAGCCCTCATCACACAATTGACTGACACTAATCAGATTGGCCTTCAATCCATCTACCAGGAACACATCATTCAGCTGGGGTTGAGTGTCACCACTAGTTGTACCTTTTCCTCGAATTTTCCCTTTTGCTCCATCTTCAAACGTTACTCTTCCAACAACAACATCTTCTACGTGAGACAAATTGTCAAGTGCCCCTGTCATATGTCTGGAACATCCGCTGTCAAAATACCACTTGGCCTGATCAACTTCAGTTTTATCTGTTGTGTATGCAACATGTCAGTAGAGATCATCTTTTCTGACATACCCTTGTTGAACTCTTCTAACAGCTGGGTAGAAGCTGCCATTCTGCACTAGATTCATCACACAATTCTGAAACTTGAAACACTGGGCCTTGAAGTGATTTAGATGACTACAGTACCAACATCCTCTTCTCCTGCTAAGACCAACATGTCGCTGAGCAGCCTGGGGATAGCTCTGTTGACCATATGTTTGCCTCATTGGTACCTCACGCTGCACAAACATCTGCCTGGAATGCAGATTTACCTTAGGAATCTGATAATGACGTCCGTTTGGTGCAACAAGTTGTGCTTTGGGTTTTGGTTCAGGGTTCTGCCCTTTAACAAACTGTGTGGACTTGTCAGAGTTGATTCCCTGATAACCCAGACCCCACTTTGCAGTGCTTGATTGTCTAGTACTGAGCAAGAATTCCAGATCTTTAGTTCCTTTACTCAGCATCCTGATGCTTTTCAGCTGTTCTTCCAATTGCTTCTCAAGACGCAGAGACTTGGCTTTTTTTTCACTTAGCTCCTTAGCCAACAATGAAATGTTCATTTGAAGCGTATCTCTCTCGGCAGACAACTCACTGTTATCTTGAGTCTTTTGCACAATGGTCTGAATAAGAAGATTTATCTGATCTTCCAACGACAAACCTGCCTCTTCCCCATCTGAGTCCGACTCAATTGTCTTGTCAATGTCTTCTTTCAACAACAGAACTTCATCTTCTTCATCTTCCTCGATTACTCCCAGCAGAGCTACAAAGTTGTTCAGAATTTCACCTTTGTTATCTTCTTCATCAGAATCACTTTCACTCCATGTGATGTAGGACTTCTGATTACTTCCTTGGGAGGGGCAATCAGTATTGGTATGACCAAAACCCTTGCATCCATAGCATTGTAGAGAGTGCTTCCGTTTGTTGTTTGGACACTCAGCCTTGTAATGACCATATCCTTCACACTCAGCACACTCACGTTCTGACTTATCATTCTTCCTAAAGCCCTTGAAAGGATCTGCACTTGCAAGTGATGGTGTTCCCTTCCGCTGACCTCTTTCCATCTTGCGAAAATACTTTTTAACCAATAGACCAACCTTTTCTTCGTCTTCAAGCTCATGCGATTCAACAAGCTTATGTTCTTCTGCAGCTTTAAGAGAAAATGACTTAGCATTCATTTTCTCTTTCTTCTTTAGTTGCATCTCAAACGCCTGCATCATCCCAACAACTTGATTGTACTTGAGTTCGTCTGAATTCAAAGACACATCAATAGCAGATCTGTGGGGCTGAAACTTGTTAGGTAGACTTCTGAGAAATTTCTTGACCAGCTTCTTGTCCTTGTATTGTTTACCCAAAACAACAGATTCTTGAGCAATACCACTCAACCGACTACTGTAATCCGCCACAGATTTGGTTTCAGTCATTTGAAGATTCTCAAAATCAGATGCAAGATTGTCCAACCTCGTGCGCCTAACTCGAGTAGTTCCTTCAAATATGACTACGAGAATGTCCCAAACCTCTTTAGCCGACACACAACCTTGAACTTGATTGAAGATATCTCTTGGCAGAGATTTGAAGATGACTGACAGGGCCTGCGAATTGTGCTTGGCTTCAGCCTTTTCTTCAGAACTTGATTGAAGATACCACCCACACTCACCTTCAAAGCTTTTGTACTTGCTTGAAGGTTTACAAAACTCACAACTTTATCCTACGAGTGCTGACTCTTTTTGCGGCTAGCCCTCGTCATTTTATAACCCCACACACACGATCTCTAACCTAGATCTTGTGTATCCTAACTAAAAGGAAATATTCCTTATCCTTAAGAGAATATATTCCCTTATTCCAACTAATCAAATATACACTCAATATTTTCGAGTATATCTTGACCTCTTCTTCTTTCCTTCTCACGCACCTTGTCATTGTGTCCACAATATTTCTCCATGTCAGCACGTCACGCCACATCAGCATATCAGCCCTCTGAGATACTTCACAGCTGCATGTTCCCTTCAGAGCTCTGTTGCACTTTCAATAAATTGTTCTAATCTCTTATCTGATGGGATGTATGGGCATAGGCCTAAAACTTGCTGGTAATACAAAAAAACAAAAAAAAACAAAAAGATGTTAAATGGTGTGTATCTTCTATCTAGTTCTTAAAATAGTTAGGACCTAAAATAACGAAAATGCCCATTTTTTATAGATTTTTAGCCTTAATTTAACATAATGAACAAAATTTGAGAAAAAAAAAAACCAAATGAGTATATATATATTTTTTAATTCAGTATATATAATTACACCTTGGAGTGGGCCATTTCTTCCAGATCTCCTTTCATTATGTTTTCATAATTTTTAACTTTTCCAGACCTTTGGACCAGTCTAACGGTTTTGTTTTGTTTAAGGATATTTCGTACACAAATCGATATTTAACCAACAAAAAAAAATCGATATTTAACCATGAAAATGATAGAAACGTGCTACTGTATTATAATAATTTATTTTTGTAATGATTTAACACAAAATCGAAGACTTAGAAAGAAGTCAATGAACTCCACATAATTATTCAGTCCCGGTGGCTAGATATTAAAACAAATATTATATTTATGAGATTTTATGTTTATAAATTATGTGAACACTAATCTCTCAATCTCTTAAATCATTTTGGTCTCTTTGAAAATTGTGAGAGTCTGTTTGGTTTTCTCCCGAGGAAAAACAAAAAAAATGGGTTTCTTTTGCTCGGCCGAGAAAGTCAAGTATGCTCTTCTTCTCCTCATCTTCATCTGCTTGGATATATTCGGATCAAATGCTCGATTTTTGCCTGAAGATGAAGGTGCCTATCACTCTGTCTAATATTTACTTTTCGTTTAGATTACTTCACTTTGAATTTTGATTAGTAGCCAATTCAACTTTATTTTGGAAGAAAAATATTTGTCAAAATTCCCCAAATTAATCTGACATATCAAGTATTTGCCAAAAAAAACATATTTTTTTTTGTTTTGTAAACAGAAAAATACCTATATTATTTTATAGTTAAAAAAACACACTACAATTTTCTTCCAATTTTCTATCTTTTCTAATACGATGGTCAACATTGTTACCCAAATCGTGAAACATTGTTACTTTTATGTCACGTGGTGACTAAAGATGGCGAAAAAAACAATTTTATCCATTTTGTAAACTTAAAATCAATATTCGCCCTCTTGAATCCCTAGATTTTAAATCGATTTCATGATTGATTTTAAGTTTACAAAGGAGAGAACATCGATTTTTTCATCCATATTCACCACGTATAAAAAAAAATAGTAATATTTGATGATTTGACCACAAGACCTGAAAAGATGAGAGATTAGAGAAAATCATGCTTTCTCTTCATTTTAACTATAAAATAATATAAGTAATTTTTTTGACAACAAAAAAGTTTATGTTATCTTTATGACAAATATTATATAAGTCGAGTTTTTTGGAGAACTTTCCAAAAAAATGGGATTGGTGCTTTTAAAAGAAAAAACCAATTGAAATTTTTTTGTCTTTTGTTATTATTGACTAATCTATAATCTGGTGCACATAAAAAATCGAATAAACTATATTGTGGTTGTAAATAATTTTTTACAAAAAAAAATTGAAAAGATAAATTGTAATTTTCTTTATCAAAAATATATATATTCTGTTGATATTGGTCGTCAATGAATTTATTTAATAAAAATATCCTTAATAGCACTGAAACAAGTTTATCGACAGTTATAGCATACATTCTACAAACTTCCAAGACACAACTAAATTATTTTTAAAAAAATTAGAACTTCTTTTATTTATGAGTTCTCAATTTTACATTCTAGGATATAGTTTTGCGAGGGGTGGAATTTAGTATCTATAGTTTAAAGTTTAATTTTGAAATATGATGTTATTTTTGAAATTGATGTGCTAAGCTGGAAACAAAACTTATTTTGTGATATTTGTGAAAATTCCGTTTATTCTATGGTATTTTTTTGTCATCATGATTTACATATGATCCCGGACTCTAGAAATAAAATAAATATATCACATCCATAAATTTATTTATATTTTTATAGTAGATCAATTTTGTAATGCATGACTAATTAAAAAATACCATAAAAATAGCACTAAAATGTTTATTGGAAAATTATAGCATAGGCTTTCCATATACAATATTAGTAGGTTAAAGTAATTTTTATATTTTTTGAAAAAAATTGAAAATTTAAAATAATATGCTAAATTTAAAAATAAAATTTATTTTTATGCTATTTGTAGAATTACTCCTAATTTAAAGGTTTTCTTTTACGAATATATCATACATAATTTATTTTTCTCCAAGATGTCAGATGTGTATTATCAAATAATAATACTTGTACTTTTCAATATGTGCAAGTTGGGTTAACGAAAGGACCTTACAACATCCATAAAGTTATTTATATTCTATTATTGTTGGTCAGACTATTAATGCGTGACTAATTTAATGGTTTTATTTCTAATATTATATCATAATTTAATTTTAGAGAAAAAGATGACTAGTTACACGAAGTATAGGAGAATACATGGTCACACATGCCAAGTATATTATTGTATACTTAACTACACGAAGTATATGTATTACATAACTACATGCATAAACTACATGATGTTATGCGGTCAACATCATAGACATATAATCCAGTACACCGGTCAACTGATTCCGGCGAGAACCGACGTTGACTAACACTAAAAAAAAATATTCTAAATTAAAATAATAAAAACATATTCTATTCAATATCGAAATATTTTTTATATATCTTTAATATATTCATTCTTATAATTAGTTACTTTTTATTTTTCAAGCTAAAGTAAATAGTTTAATAAAAATCATTATAATTATTTTCAAGATAGAAAAATTCATTTATAATTATCTTCAAGATATAAAATCATTTAGATATTGAATAGTTAAAAGATATTAGATATTGCAATATTGAATAGATATTAGATATGAAAAACAAATTTAATTCAATATCTAAATATTTTTTATTTATTTCCTAAATATATCCTAAATGTAAAATAGAGAATCCAAACCTTAAAAAAATTCTAAAAATTAATTTAACATATTGTAATTGTGTAAAAGAGGGTAAAAATGAAAATGTTCATATGTTAAAAGTAAATATTGTGATTTTTTTTTGTTATTTATATGTTATTTTGAGTATGTTTATTATTATATAAATTAATACTTGTACGCTAATGTACGTGCAATTTGGGTAATCATATACTATTTCTTTCATAAAACTTATATATATACTAGTATTTCTAAGTAATCTTCATTTTCAAAAAAGTTACAATCGATACCATTGCTTATTATTCAAATCCAAACAACTCATATATTGTGAATTGTTTTTTTTTAGATGGACATATTTACTCAATTAATATATAAATGTGTCTTCAACACTTCAACTTCCCACATCAACTTTGGAATCATATTATAAAATAAATCAAAATAAATCCAAATCCAAACAAGTAAGAAGCTTCATTTTAGAAGTCCAAATTTAAAGTTTGTATACGATTAAAATCTGTTTTTTATTTAACTGTTTAATTCTACCGTGCATAGTAAAAAAAATTAAAGCTATAAATACTTAAACATATTAAGAAATTAAAATAGTACTGAAGAGTTATATTGCAAGACGGATTTGAACCTATAAAAAAGATATAATATATCATTAATTTGATAGATCAATAGAGGTTAAATTCTCATTTTACTATTTTTTTAACAACACCAATATAAAATATGTCAAATTAATTAGTAACTGTCCTTATTGGGATGCCGTCAATTTTATTTATTAGAGATTTTGGTATGTATAATACAAAACTTTACATAATTAATATTTGACCATCAAATGTTTTGACCATTTTTTATTGTACAGTACAAACATTGCGAACCATCTTTAGGAAGCTTCAAAACAAAACAGTGAACATCGAGAGGACTTCTTGTTTGGACGGGAAGTGGAACTTTGTTTCCGGCTCGTCGCCCAAAGCTACCAGTAACATCACCTGCGACTGTACCCTCAACTCCAGTTCAGTCTGTCGTGTCACAAACATGTACATAAAGAAACTTCATTTTTCAGTAACTTATATAACAAGAAACAGAGTTAGGGTTCTGAAAAGGATTTTTTTTCTTCTTTTGTTCACTTTCATAAACAGACAGCTTAAAGGTTTCAATTTGCGAGGAATAATCCCGCCGGAATTTGGGAACCTCACGCGTCTCACAGAGATGTATGAACCTGGATCTTTGTTTCTTGATTTTACTGTCAATGGATCATAGCAAAATGTCAAAGTCTTGGGACTTAAGTAATCTTTGTTCGTGGTTTTTTCTTACAGAGATCTTCAGCTGAACTTTCTCAGTGGAACAATCCCTACGACATTGTCTCGAATTCCGCTTGAAATCTTGTAACCATTCTCTCTCCAATGCATATATCTTTTTCCTTGTGATGATCAGTAAAGTTGTACTGATCCTTGCGTTTTTGTTTTCTGCAACAAACAGGTCTGTAGCCGGAAACCGTCTCTCCGGACCATTTCCACCTCAACTCGGAGAGATTACTACACTTACTATAGTGTAATATTACATATCGAATTCTATTTCCTTCAAACCAGAATTGAAGAGACTTATATGGGGAAAAAAAACTTTTGCAGGCAACTGGAAACTAATCTGTTCACAGGACAACTTCCTTCAAACCTAGGGAACTTGAGAAGACTGAAAAGATTGTAAGATCTTTTATTATGTATTTTGTTTTGTTTTTCTTATATATTGTTATCGTTTAACTTGATGCATGATTTAGTGTATTTATGATTACAGGCTACTCTCTTCAAAAAACAACATCACGGGTCGGATCCCTGAGTCCTTAAGCAATCTCAAAAACTTGACTGATTTGTAAGTAGAAAGACATACAGTGAGACTTCAAAAATTGGTGTATTCTTTGGAATGATTCTAAAACCTTCCTCTGTTTATTGCAGTCGGATTGATGCAAACTCTCTATCTGGGAAGATACCTGATTTTATAGGAAACTGGACTCAGCTTATTAGGCTGTGAGTCACCTTCATTTAATTTTTCAGCTTACAGTGAAGTTTGTAGTAAGACTGAATTGTTAATTTGCAGAGACCTCCAAGGCACATCAATGGAAGGTCCAATTCCAACTTCAATATCAAAATTGAAGAACTTGCTTGAATTGTAAGTAAGCAAAGAGTTTGATGATACCTTTTTTTGCATGCTCGTCAAAACTTCTGAGCTTAATAAAGCTCTCTTTTATCAGGAGGATAACCGATTTGCATGGACCAGCCTCTTCTTTTCCGGAACTGCAAAATATGACGAATATGCAACGATTGTAAGTGTTGAAGTTTGACTCAACTCAAGTTATAAACTCAGTTTCATCAAACACCATTTAGGTATCTTCTTCTTTTATTAACTTCATCAGGGTACTAAGAAATTGTTTGATAAGGGGACCTATTCCAGAGTACATTGGTACCTCCTTGAGTAAGCTGAAGTTACTGTAAGTCAAATTCTCTTGCTACTTCTACAGCTTAAAGGCTAATAGTTTGATCCAAGATCTCACCTTAAAGTATGTGTGTGTGCAGAGATTTAAGCTCAAACATACTAACCGGTGTAATTCCAGACACATTTCGAAATCTTGAGACATTTAACTTTATGTAAGTTTCAAATTATCAACATATAATGATGATATAAATCTTACTTTCAAAAACTGAATGTTAATTACTTTGCTGCTTTAGGTATCTGAATAATAACTCATTGACTGGTCCAGTTCCTCAGTTCATTCTGGATAGTAAACAAAATATGTAAGCAAACTAACTTACTACCTCGAGGTTGAAAATTCGGAATACAACTGCGTTTAACGATTTCTTGATCTGTTTTCAGCGATTTATCTTACAACAATTTCACTAAGCCACCTACTCTAAGCTGTAATCAGCTTGATGTGTAAGCATTGTTGTTGTTTCATATCAGTGATTTTCAGTTTCATCTTGTCTATATGCTTTTCTAATCAGCAATATTGGCTAAAATCTTCAGAAACTTGATCTCCAGCTACCCATCAGCAACCGATGACTCGTGAGTCTTCTTTTTCCCCTCCTTTCGGTTCATTAAACCAAAGATACTTACAGAGAAATAATACCTACTTGTGTAGTGTTCAATGGTGTTTGAGGAAGAATCTTCCATGTCCTAGAGAGGCAGAACGTAAGTGGGAATTAGTTTCTTTCAGGATTCAAACTTTTCTAGGGGAAAAAAAACTGAATAAGTTTCTTGCAGATTCTTCCTTGTTAATCAACTGTGGAGGAAACCAACTCAAGGTTGGTAAAGACATGTATGTGGAAGACCTAAACAAGAGAGGAGCATCAACATTCTCTTCTGTCTCTGAAAGATGGGGATACAGTAGTTCTGGAGCTTGGTTAGGCAATGACAAGGCCGCCTACTTAGCAACTGACACATTTAACTTGATCAATGAATCAACTCCAGAGTTTTACAAAACAGCCCGTCTCGCTTCACAATCACTCAAGTACTATGGACTGTGCATGATAAAAGGAAGTTACAAAGTGCAGCTCCATTTTGCAGAGATTATGTTCTCAGATGACCAGACTTATAGTAGCTTAGGGCGGCGAGTATTCGACATTTATGTTCAAGTGAGTTTTGCAGAACAAAGATGAAATTTTTGTTTCAAAACCAAGTTTCAGTTTCTTGGATCAGAATTCAAACTGGGATTCTCTTGTGCAGGGGAATTTGTTGGAGAGGGACTTTAACATAGCAGAGAGAGCAGGTGGAGTTGGTAAACCGTTCCTAAGGCAAATTGATGATGTTCAGGTGAATGGAAGTACATTGGAGATTCACTTGAAGTGGTTAGGGAAAGGCACAAACGTAATACCAACACGAGGTGTTTACGGGCCTCTCATATCTGCCATAACGATTACACCAAGTGAGTTTCCTATCCAATCTTTCTAAACTGTTTATTATAATTTTGGAGTGAGTGAATGAGTGAATGTTCTCTCTATTTTATATTGCCTCTTCTTGTAGATTTCAAGGTTGACACCGGAAAAGAATTGTCCAAAGGAGCAGTTGCAGGCATCGTAATTGCAGCGTGTGCAGCTTTCGGGTTGCTGGTACTTATAATCCTTATGCTAACAGGTTACTTAGGTGGAAAAGAAGAAGTGGATGAAAATGGTAAGAAAGAAAACATCATTCCTATCTTTCAAGAAATGCTCTTTCTCATTTTCAAGATCTGATTGTTTCTTTCAAATCTTACATTTTTGTTTTATCAGAAGAGCTTAGGGGACTTGATTTGCAGACAGGATCGTTCACATTGAAACAAATCAAACGTGCTACTAATAACTTTGATCCAGAAAATAAGATTGGTGAAGGAGGATTTGGACCAGTTTATAAGGTGATGCATGATTGCTTTGGTTTGACATCTTCACAAGTTCTTTAATTTTGGTGTTATAATGTGTTTTGGTTATTAGGGTGTTCTCGCTGATGGAATGACCATCGCGGTGAAGCAGCTTTCATCAAAATCTAAGCAAGGAAACAGAGAATTTGTGACTGAGATCGGCATGATATCTGCGTTGCAACACCCAAATCTTGTGAAACTTTATGGTTGTTGCATCGAAGGGAAAGAGCTTTTGCTTGTGTATGAGTACTTAGAGAACAACAGCCTCGCTCGCGCACTCTTTGGTTAGTTTTCTGTATCCATCTGAGAAAAGTTAGATTGAAAGATCATGATCTTTAAGCTAGTCTCTTTTGGGTTATTTTAACAGGCACAGAGAAACAGAAACTTCACTTGGAGTGGCCAACAAGGAACAAAATATGCTTAGGGATTGCGAAAGGATTGTCTTATCTACACGAGGAATCAAGGCTGAAGATTGTTCATAGAGACATAAAAGCGACAAACGTGCTTCTTGATCTGTCTCTAAATGCTAAGATCTCGGATTTTGGTCTAGCCAAGCTCGACGAGGAAGAGAATACACATATCAGCACAAGGATTGCAGGAACAATGTGAGTGTTCATTACTTATCTTTTCTGAAATTCATTGGTTAACACTTACAAGAATTTATGTTTCACTGATGCAGAGGTTACATGGCTCCAGAGTATGCAATGAGAGGTTACTTAACAGACAAAGCAGATGTTTACAGCTTTGGTGTTGTCTGCTTAGAGATTGTTAGTGGAAAGAGCAATACAAATTACAGACCAAGAGAAGAGTTTATTTACCTTCTTGATTGGGCAAATGTCTTGCAAGAACAAGGGAGTCTTCTAGAACTCGTGGATCCTGATCTTGGTACAAGCTTTTCGAAGAAAGAAGCAATGAGGATGTTGAACATAGCTTTACTCTGTACCAACCCCTCTCCGACACTGAGACCACCAATGTCATCTATTGTAAGAATGCTAGAAGGAAAAATCAAAGTCCAACCACCACTGGTGAAACGTGAAGCTGATCCAAGTGATTCAGCTGCAATGAGGTTTAAGGCCTTCGAGCTTTTGTCACAAGACAGCGAGTCACAAGTCTCGACCTATACAAGAAACAGTGAACAACACATTAGCTCGTCTTCTTTGGAGGGTCCTTGGGTTGACTCTTCCTTCTCTGAGCCTAGCAAAGATGTTAGCCTACAACAGCAAGAAGAAGGAAGGTCATCATCTTCGTCGAGGGGACTGTTAGATGATCTTACCGATGTGAAGATTGAGTAATGAATTGTATAATTTTTTTTTTTTTTCTTGCTAAATTTACTGTACAAAATAAGATTTATTTTCAGGTTTTGTTATTAGGCTGTGAAATCTTTCTGTGGGATTGATGAGTTTGATTTACTATATACAATTTAGTCTTTAGACGAGAGACTACACAAACCAAACACTTAGCCCTTACATATTTTTAGAACTCGAAAGCATTGTTAATCTGAATGGAGAAAGATGGTCGAGCAACGTTTGAAAGAGGAGTATCAGCTCTAACAACTATTCCGGTTCGTCCAATGTTCCCATTCCACTTTGACCGACCAAACTGAGGTTTTAGAGAAAACCCAAAATGAGAGCAATGAACAACCAAACTAGGTTTGGGTTAAAGAAAAAGAAAGAAAGAGAAATATTAGCTTACGGAAACAGATGCAAATGTTGAAGGATGAGCTGCGAATGCGCAGCCACATATCATATTGATATTATCGTTCAACGAGTGAATAACTTCGGTTCTCACCCCGGGATTGCTTCCACCAAATGTAGAGCACATGCTGTTTACTGTGTTTGTGAGTTCAAAAGGAAAAAAAAGAAGCGTTTTGATTGGAAAGAGAAAGGCCGGTTTTAATTAACCTAAGTTGAATTGCAGGTTTCAACATGAGACCGGACCTACGCCAAGCCAAGGCTTGAGAAACACCCAATGCAAATGATTTGTCAGGCCAATTTACCATTGGTGCGATTCGTGCTCCCTTTTTACTCTGAAACATCAAAGTCGAAATTTTTGTAAGCTCTTGAATAAAGAATTGTGAGTGACTATACTTGATCAAATATTATTAACCAACCTTGCAGGAGAAACTAAATCTCATATCTCCTGGATATTGACCTTGCGCTTGAAGAAGACCACCGCATAAAGGAACAAAGACACTTGTCGTCAATCCCTCACCAGATACATATGTTAATTGTCCATTTGGGAATTGCAAGTCTACAAATGACTGTTCCATGAGCCGGAGAAATACAAAGCTTCGAGAATTAGTTCCACAATGCAAGATTATGAAAAGGCAAACAAACACACATATACACGCGTAGACAGATTTTAAAGTAAAGACACTTACGCAATCTAAAGGATTGAGGCAGAGCATGGACATCATAAGCCATCTTCGATGCTTTGACCACAAAGCTGGACACAGAGAATGCATACCTTTCTGAAAAGAGATTACCATATGAGTGATATCCGAGTTTTGAAACAATAAGCAAAAGTTCGAGATAAGAAGACTAACACAAGTAACACAATCATACTTCCATTGAGACAAAAGATAATAAGGTTGAAGCTTTAAGCATACCTTTCTATCATACCCGTACCAAAGCAAGTGTTGCTTTGATAAATGAACAGGTAACAGAAGAGTTGAATCGCGCAGAAATAACAAAGGTCCGAGCTGAAGTAGAAAGAGAGACGAGCTATCATCTCTCGCAGCGGAATTTGAAGTAGAAGCTTCTACCCTCCAAAGATCTCCCCTGGCTGCTAATGAATGTTCCATACCACTTGTTCTACTTTCATAACTTGACGATAGCTCAACCATTCCCTACAAGGAGCAGAAACTGTAATCTGTAAACAAATTTCACCCTTGAAAAAAACTCCACTGAACCTGATTCACCATGTCAATTTATACTTACTGACCAAAGCCATAGCTTAACTTAATCCTATTTTCACAATATCTCAATAAGCAAGCATCTAAATTCTTTAAACTTTGGATATGCTCATACTCAAACCTCTAGGAAATCGAAGCTAGATATCTCTGCCGTTATATACAAAGCTAAGGCCACTTTGATCAGTAAGAAACAAAAATTAAAAACTTGAAATTGCAGAAGTACAACAAGTACCTTTGGTCTCGTATGTAATCCAATAGTACTTAAATCGAAGTCTGTAACTTTCTCCTCCAACACAGTAACAGAGGAAGCAGTATCAGTCTTAGAAAACCCTGAGTTCTCTTTTGTGTCCACATACGCCCCATGGCTCCTCGTAACAGAATACCTCTCAGTTGAAACAGTCC
This sequence comes from Camelina sativa, assembly GCF_030686135.1. Taxonomy (NCBI): domain Eukaryota; kingdom Viridiplantae; phylum Streptophyta; class Magnoliopsida; order Brassicales; family Brassicaceae; genus Camelina; species Camelina sativa. Next base: position 31,622,638 of record NC_141882.1, read on the forward strand.
CATCGTGCCAAAACGGTATAGGCAACCTTCTGAAGAATTGATGAACCATCACATTTAATCCAGCGCCAAAATCAACACCAGCTTGACCAATCTTGTTCCCAATATCAACAATCGCCGAGACGCCATTGATGGGTTGGTCGGTGAAAAACTTAGGATCCCTAATCCCAAAATGCTGACTTGAAAACTCGAGATCGAATAGCTTCGATGGAAACGAAGGTGGGTTGATATGAATCAAACCGTTAAAGCCCTGAGCAAGTCTATCAGCTAGGTCATGTCCATGTCTTTGAACCTCTTCCCAAGCTTCCAAAGATCTTTCCACAGACATTGTTTCTTCGGTATTCAAATCCACATGCGAGACAAACTCAGAATCTCCGAGAATTTATCAAAAGTTTAAAATTTACAACTCCACCAAGAGTTAAAAAGGTAAAAGCTTGAAGAGTGAGATAGAAGGAGGAGAAAAGCCACAAATTTTACGATATCCACTCACACTGTAATCAAAATTAGGTTTCAATAGAAGTTGGAAAGCTGAGACCCACAAAAAAGTTTGAAAATTTATCCTTTTTTTCGTGGAGAGTTCGAATGTATGGGAGATGCTATGGAATCTAGCGAGTGAACTTCAAAGCGAAGAAAGTGATTTTGAAAAGACGCACACATATCAATCACCACCTTACCGCCACGTTTGATAGCAATGCCTGTGGCTCTTGGTGATAGGCTTGTTTTAAAGACGAGTCTCTGTCTCTTCTGAAGTCAGAAGACCCATTCCTTCCATACTTATCCAGAAAGTTTCTGACTCAGCCAGAAGGTTCACTAACACTATAGTGGAGCTTCTGGCTCACTAATACTATGCACCTAATGGAGATAAAATGTGAAAGCATAACCAAGTATAATCGGATTTGTAACCCTTTAACTGTTGCAAGTGAAAGTTAGAGTGAAGACTCTTCTTCTTCATATTAGTTTTTTTTATTTTGTTCAAACTTCCATTTGTGAAAACACTAGATTGATCTCTACTACAAACAAATCTTTGATAAGGTTATAACTCATGCGAGAGGAGTACAGACAGTTCGGCTTAAGTTCTGAATCTCTGTCAGCAATCTTGCGACTGAGTCTTGTACCTCTTGAGGAACTTGTAGCTTTGGATGAGTCAAGTCTAATGGATATAGTGTGATGACTTTCATCACAACAGACAAGTGTAGGTGCTTTGTTTTGCCATCCCATACGCTCTGGTTTGGAAACTTGCACTTCTCTTTTAACACGCATTTATTGCACACCTATTTATGCGAAAAAAGACTTTGTTAGATGCAGTTTGGGAGTTGCGAAATGAGATAAGGACAGTGTAGTGAGTGTGTGTATACATAAACTTACATTATTCTCATGGATATCAAAAAAGTTGCGCAATGTCTTAGCAGCGAATACTGCCCTTTTTTCCACACTCGGGCAACCAAAGAGCACAATCTTCTTCAGGTCACTACCTGATAACCACCTGCAAGTTAAATCTGAGGTTATGGAAAGCTGTAGAAACAATAAGATGATAGGATCAATTTCAAACTTCCTAGCTAGGTAAGGGGAGAATAAAATGCTGCAGGGATTGAGGCAATCAAGACCATACGTTTAAGGCACCTACGAATGTATTAATCACTTCTAATATCATAATTTCTCTACCAATGGGACAACTAGCCTATGATCGAAACACAAGACATCAATTCATCACAAAGGTTCCTCACTAGTCCTTCCAATAGCGCTAGCACAAATGAAAAGCGTACTGAGAAGTTTTCACCTAAACATGCCCAAGTTTGTCATCAGAGACCCATGAAGATGAACATTTCAACAAACATTTCTCTAAACGAAACCTAATCATTATCCATCAGTTATCCAAACAACAATTTAACTAAGGGCAAATAAAATGCTGCAAGGTAAGGCAATCAAGACCATAGAAAAGATTCTAAAACTCAACAGTCGACAAATAATTCCATTGAAAAGATCTACAAATGTATTAATCAATTCTTTCATCAGAATATCTCAATCAATGCTACAACTAGCCTGTGATTCAACCACAAGAACTCAATTCATCACAAAAGATTCCTCATTCCTAAAGAACTAGCACTGAAGCCCTCATTTTCCAACCCCAACCTATACTACCCAAGAAATGTTACATATACTACAATGCAAACCCTAGAAGGTGTCGCAAACGAACTGGCAGAACTGGATACTTACATGAACACCTTCTCTAAACGAAGCCTAAGATGTAGTTGTAACAATCCAACAGAACAAAACACAATATATGATCAATCAATATACAAGTAAAAAGATTCTTACTTTGCTATTTCCTGGTAATCCTTTCCAAACCTTTCCGCAGCAAACTTAACAAAAGTTCTAGAATACTCTTCATTAAGATTCCCCATATTCAACTTTTCTCCAGTGATGAAATTAGCCTTGTTCAAATACCCTTCTTTATGCAGAAGCCTCACAAACGACACCATCTCTATAGGAAGCTCCTTATAAACCCTAATCACATCCTCTTGTTCCCGACTACGTTTCTTTACCTCTTTCTTCTCTTCTTCGTCACCTTTAGACAACTTGTAAAGATTATCATGCCTTTTCTCAGTTTCCTCTGATGTCACAACCTTCTCCTTCTGTTTCTTCTTTCTCACAGGTTCAGATTTCTTCAGTTCTATGAGTTTCCTCTCCAATTCCAAAAGCTTTCTCTTCAATTCGTTGCCTTGTTCTTCTTCTTCTTCTTCGATTTCGCTCGTTTCTGGTCTGGGTCTCAATCCAACAGCCTCTTCGAAAAAAACAGAGAGTGGCTTCTTATGAGCTTCCGAAGTTAAGGTTCTGGAGACAATCAAAGGCGAGACGCACTGTGGTCTCTTCAAGAGAGTCTTATACAAAGTTTGGTTTTTGAGAATTGATTTGAGCACAACAGCCATGGCAAACTTGAGAAATCAACCAAAATAGGAAACTTAGTAGATTCACTGAATAATAGTAGTAGTAATCAATAACAATAAGCCAGCCATTGAAGCTCCTGAGATCTTCTCTAGAGAGTGACGCGAAAGGGTTTTAGAGAGGCTCTTGTAAGAGAGGGAGAGAGAGAGAGTAAACGATTCTTTAAACCGGTATAATAGTATTAGATTACATATAACCAAACCGGTTTTCGGTTATTGTAGATTTGTACCGGAAAATGTGAAGAAGAACCGATCTTGGAAAAATTTCAAAAAAAAAATTTGGACCAACTCTCGAATTAAGCGTGTCATCCTTGCACAGGGGCCATGCTAATATCGTTCCAATTTTAGTGAAGGTAACAATCACATTGTCGACTCTAATGACATATAAAACACTCGATTAGCTTGTAAGATCAGCGATGTGGGACATCAGACAGATAACAGAACAATATTTGAATTTGGGCTATTTTAATAAATTCAGTGAGCCCAATTTTTACCTAGGCCCGTTTAGGTATGAGAAGATCGATATTTTCATGTTTTAAATAGGAAGTTAACTTTTTTTTTTTAATGAATGCTAAATTATATTCAACCAAAAAAGGCTTGTACAAAAGTTATTTGATCCTTGTTTCAAAAGTAAGAGTAAAAGTTATTTGAGAAATCAAAAGGAACTTTAAGATCTGGACTGAAACCAGATTTGTAAGCCATCCCGTAGCTTTGCCGGGTTGTTTCGCTGAACAGAGGAGATCTTGTTACGAACAAGGCGATCCATGAACTCGATTAGCTGAGATGAGGTACGCGGCTGTTCTCCACGAGGGAAGTTAACTATTATCTCTATATACTTATAGCCTAGGTTGCATAGAAACGGAAACGGATACTTGGAAACGAAACGTTTCGGAAATAGAAACGCTAATTTCCTAAAATTATAAAATGGAAACGTTTGAGAAACGTATGCATATATACCTGGATATATAAGTATATACATAATAAAACACCAAACATAAAACCTATATCAAAATAAATATTTGATACAACATATATTCAAAACATAAATTTTAAATAGTTGAATTAAAATATTAATATATTATATATTTATATGTATTATGAATATATATTTTCAAATTATTTTATTTATTAAGTTTCTAAGCTAAAAAAAGTTTTCGTCATGTTTCCAAAACGAAAAGGAAGTTTCCATCGTGTTTCCAAACAAAAAAATTTACGAATCGTGTTTCCATGGCTTTTTCCGTGTTTCCACGAGTTTCCGTTTCAGAAACGTTTCGGAAACGGGAAACGGACCTTAAAATGAGTTTCCATGTAACATAGCTTATAGCAAAATAACCCTACTTATCATATAATATATTACAGAAAATGTTATTGTATGAATTTACAAAAAAGACTTATGAAAAAAAAATTGTATAATTGTAACAAGAAAATACTAACTCATTTAAATAGCAGTTAAAGTAGGATATTTCAACTAACTTTTTTCTTATAATCTACAAAATCTTTTTATTCTAACCTAAAAAATCTTTTTGTTATGCATATACAGTAAAACCTCTATAAATTAATACTGTATAAATTAATAAACACTATAAATTAATAAATTTTGTTGGTCCTGAATCGGGCCAATATTAAAATTAACGAAGTTCGATAAGATAATAATTTTTTGAAATCTCCATGTAAAATATGGTACTAATAATATCTTAAATTAATAATGATGTAAATTTACATATGTATATATATATATATATATATAAATATGTTGATCTAACAATATATGTTTTAAAAAAATAAAATTTCTCTTAGAGCTCATATATATGATACATTTACTATGTTGTATTTCCAAAGTATAATGATATAAATACTATATAACATGTCATAAAAGTAACTATATTTTTTGAAGTTTTCAATTTTTAGATATTCATCATTTTCATTTTGACAGTTATATAGACTATTAAAATACGCCAATTGATATTATTATTCATAAACTTGAGTTTACGTATGTCATATATATTAGCGAATTTGTCTATTTTATTTGATTTATTGTCAATAATGTTTTCTAAATATTACTAATTCAATTCTAAAACTATAAATTTATAACATTCGAAAGTCTAATCTTATTTTTTAAAAATTGTATCAATTCCTAATTTTCAAAAATTCAAACAATTAGAAAATATATCTATAAATTATAAATACTATAAATTAATATCACTATAAACTAATAAAATATCACGGTCCCAACATTATTAATTTATAGATGTTTTATTGTATATATAAGAGGTATTGGGTCATATTTTACATTCGTTCACATAAAGTTTTTGAGTAAAACATTAATAAAATTATTTTATGTTTTTAGTGTAGCTCGAAGTTATTATTCAGTAATCTTGCTTGATGAAAATTTTGCATATTTGGTATATATTTTTATAGCATAATTTATCTATGGATTTCTCCATAGAGTGGGTTTGTTTTTAAACATTTAAAACTGGGTTTTGTTTGGAGGATACAATGGGGTAAGGTATTATCAGAGTCGTGCCTATTCATGAAAATAAGAAACACTGGCCTACGGCCTTGAATCTATATTATTATTTTTGAAGTACATTGTGGTTTATGTCAGTCAAGTTTTGCTTATTTAATATGTTTTATTTACAACATTACTGAATAACAATTTTCCTAAAATAACATTTCGTAGAAACTAAATTAATGAAACTATTTAAATCTACCTAATTTGATATGTTTATTGTCATAAATAGCTGGATAACATCTATACATTTCGGTTTTTCCACAAACAATTCTACACATTAAATTTTTATTCCCATAAAAATCTTCAAACGTATTTTAATAGATCTTTAGAGAAAAATCTGTTAGTTTTCCTAAATTATCTCGGCCTAATTAATAGTTTTCATGTAATATTTTCTACATTTAATATTTTCTACATTTATTGAAGGTGATAATATAGTTTTCCTAAATTATTTCGGCTAAATTAATTGTTATTTATTTTTTAAACACCATATATATATATATATATAGATGCATCTGTTTACTTTTACAACAATGAATTTTAATTGATAAATTAAAAAATAAAAATAATTAATTTTTATATACATTAAGCACATAAAATAACTATTACTTCTCACATATCTCTATATGATTCTACATAAAAAAAAACACAATCAAGTAGTGTACTGCGGTCAAAACTTAGATAACATAGTAACATTTATATTAAAAGACAAAAAAAACTTAATCATTTTATTTAAAATCATATATTAACATTAAAATCGTCCCGTAAATTCAATAGATAGTTATAGGTATATAGATTAAAAATTAATAAAACAACAGCAAAATAACAAACAAATATAATATATGTATTTTAAATATTTAAAAATTTAAATATAGTCTCGCGGTGTACCGCGGGTTAAATCCTAGTTTTGTATAAAATATAAGAAGCCATATTTGTCTAGGTTTATGGTTTTATCTTTTGATTTTATCTTGAAGTAATTACGTATGAATATTAAGAATGTTAATACAGTCCTAGAATAGGAAAACAGTAGAAAAATGAAAATATATGAAATCTTTATAATACAAAGTGTTGTTATCAACTAAGTAATGACTCTAATCTATACTATTAAAAGGGAAGCATTTTTAATAAGTAGACATAGATTAAGAGATTATTACATGAAATGCCACTGAAAACTGAATAAGAATATATAAATCGTGTATCCAAACAGATTGATTATCTCTATGACCAAACAAATTGATAGCCGAACCAAATCGGATGCAATTAAGTGATATAACCCAAATACAATATTTTCGGCGCAAACCTTCCAAATCGGGTGCAATTAACACCTAATATATACATATCACATAAAAATCGGCTCATATTAATACATACCATAAACAATCTAACTAAATCAATCCCCCATAATTAGCTTAGAATATCAAAGTGAGGTTCATATAATCTTAGCAATTAAATCGTAACAAATCTCGAAAATTACCAACACAAAATCAAACAGTTAACATAATCTTCGAAGATTATATGATCTCCAATTTTGAATTATGTATCCACGATATCAAAATATTTTCTTTACTAAATTTTAACAACTTACCAAATCTTCCAAGATAATATCATCAAATCTTAAATACTATGGTATATTCTTTAGAACATCCTGCACCTACTATAAAAGCAACGTACGTGATCAACGTCTTACACATCTCGCATACGGGAAAATACAAACCTATCATTGGAAGATGGGAAACCGCAAAAGAGGACAATGAATGTAGTATTCAAAGAGGTTTTGAAAAACCTCTAGATTATATCGGAGAAAGCAGAATGGATCATGTCATTTAGGTATGTATTAGAATTGATGACCTTAAACAAAGCATTTCATTTGTTTCATATTCATGTATCTTTCCGTTTTATAAATTTTGTTACAGGGGTTGTACTTTTAACAGGTGCTTTACAATAAGAAGGGATGACTGATCAAAACTATGATACTTTTGGGATAAAAATATGGAGTAAAGTTTGAAGCAGAGGGAGGCTAAAAGGAGATACAAAATGTGAGAAGAGCCTAGATATCAAATGGTTGCAGCCATCTATCCCTTATTTCATCATTTTATCTTATTACTTTGGGAACTTATTTTGTTTTCGATGTTTTCATTTTCAATAATGTCTACAGGATTATGCAAAAAGAAAGGGTTTTTTTTATATATTTGGGAAGATTGTAATACTATACTCTATTCAGTAATAAACCGAAACTTTTACTCGGTTGAACTGACTTCTAAACATTTTGTTAAGAAATAACTCAAATTAGAAAATAAAGTTTGGAATGACTAACCGATTAAAGGAGTTCTTATCATCACTCTCAGGGCGAAACACCATACTTCTAACCATGTTATAGGATTAACGTGAATATAACACAGTTTGTTAAAACCAAACCAGAAACCATAACATATACAAACAACCCAAATGAAACTTATATATTTGATTGGATTGTACATATAGCTTAACGGAACCACAAAGTCTTATATGTAAGTATCTTCTTCCTCGGCAGTTTTTGTTTTATTTAGTTCGAGTTTTCACTGTACTAAAACAAAGAAATAAAATCAGACATCTTCCAACAACAAATGAGTATCCAAGAAAACATGTAATAAGAATCAGATATAGGATCTAAGCTAATAAACAAAATTTACAAGAAACTAAAATTACCAAAAAAATCATATTGGATAAAGTAACAATTTTTTCCCGGCAAACATAACAACAATTTCAAACATGGAATTCAAGGTTTAAACGAATCTAACTAAATTTCAGAAAAAAAATTTGTGCGGCTATGAAATCATCCACAAATAATCACGAAAAAAACTTTGAGAATATTACCCAAGAGATTTAGATTAATTTATTAAATTTGAAAAAGGAAATATGAATTGTACAATACAAATCAAATAAAACATTAAGACAAATACCAATCTTCGCGTACCTAATCGATATTGGTTTCATACTTTGCTTCAACGTTGAGATGGATTCGATGGTAAACAAGATTGATTGAAAGATTTGGGTAAGCAAAACGTACAGATCGGTTTTTCCTGTTAAATATATTGTTCTTACACTGTCTTCTCCAAAACTATTGTTTCACTTCGTTTTCCCTAAAGAAACAGCTTCTACGTGGGCCAATAATACCAAAAACGAGGCTCACTTTTAATCTACATTGGGCCTTACATTTTCTCTACCTGAATTTTGTAATTGAAAAATACTTTACGAAACAAAAAAAACTTAATATATCAACAAGTCCACAAAACAAAATTCTACACTAAGAACAACAAATATATTTCTTAAAAAAAACAAAAAAAAACTTTTGAAAACATCCCCGCACGTACATGCGGGTTCGAATCTAGTAATATATAATCTATCTCAACATTTTTGAAGTACATTTTTGTGCTATCCACTCTTATAATTGTATCCAAACAAGTCTCAATTAAATTCTCTACAATCCTTACAACCAAACACAATCATTTCCTTATTTGATAATATTAATTTCCTAAAAACTATCTACCTAATTTAAATCAATATATTAAATTAAAATATAATTCTCCTTACACTTATATTTAATCTTATAATTAATTATTTTAATTAATATTTAATACATAAGGTTAATAAAATTTTAGATTTTTTTCAGCATATGATGTGATTTGAATTTTTATAAACGGATATATATTTTAAAATTTTTCGTAGGATATTTATAACCAAACAAGTATATCCACATATAGAGCTCGAAATACATTTTTGAAGTGCAATAGGGTGCCATCACTTTTTGTCTTTTTGCCAACTTCGGATCAGATTTTTAACTAAAATTATAACCGATTTCATTATCCGGATCCTCCTTAAGATTACGGAATATTTTGGGCCGGTTTTTAATTCATAACGTACTTATTTACATCTAATTAATGCCAATTAATGCCCATTGTATCTTATGAAATATCTAATTTACATGCCGAAGTTTTAGTGCTGAGTTTGACAAAAAGAATTAATAACACAAATTCTGTAATCACATCCCTATAATATAGCAACTAATTCAAGATGAATACATCTTAGGAAATATCTAATTTGTGTTTAATAAACGATTATATATTTGCTAAGTTCTTATAAGCTTTAAATGTACACTATTGATCCAATAATATCAATTGAGAATCAAAACAAGAATATGTCATATCATTCATTCCTAAATCATAATTAACCAAATCATAAAATGTATATTCTCAACTTGCGAATCAAAAGTTTATACAAAATTTATCTACAACCGTTAACAGTATATATATAGATGCAATTCACCATCGACTACAATCACCACTAAACTATTACAATTTCATATCAACAAAATAATATACATGTGGTGTACCACGGGGTAAAACCTAGTATATTTATAAATAATAGTACATATCAACCAACTTATGAAAGCGACAATGTCTCAACCAACCAACATGGTTAATCACAAAATAATTAGACAATATATCATAATTAATCACAAAATAATTTTTATCCTTTTCATAATATTGTCGACATGTTTTCAAATAAATTTTTCTTGAATTTTTTTAATACGTTGATAAAAATGTTTAAAATTAGACTAAATTTGGTTTTCTGTTTATGGCCTCAAAAATTCTAGGCACGGTTCTGGGTGTTACTAAATATATGGGACAAGGACTTTGTTGATAGTCATGTACAATCCATTATTACAATTTGTAGCTTCGTTAATAGTTCAATGAAATTATTAACCCATAAATCCATATTTCTCACTATAAATTACTCCATCCGTTTCAAAATATAGGATGTTTTAACTAAAGCACGCAAATTAAGAAATCTTTACTTTTAACAAGTTCAACCAATCAGAAACAATACTGCATAATATAAAATACTAAATTAATCTAAAAGTTGCATAGAAACTTAAAAACATCTTATATTATGAAACAAAAAACTTCTCTAAAACATCTTATATTTTGAAACAGAGGGAGTATTATGTTTTATTTATTTTTTGTATTTCTAATGTTATTAGTTTGAAGAATATATACTATATGTATTTTCCGTTTGATTATCTTATATAATCAGTAGGCGTTTAAAGGTTATCTAAATGAAATATAAAGGTTAAAAAACTGATTTGTCTATATCTATATATAATTTCAAACCACATGAAAAAGTGATGACATAAAAGTATGAATAAATTAAGGGGCATATTAAATCATTAACTAGAATTTATTAGGATTATTTTAAATTTAGAAAGATTTAATTTTACTATATATATATACAATTAATTTGGATAATATTAAAATTTAGGAAGAATTTAATTTAATCAGTATTAAATAGTTCACATTACATCCTATGATTATTTATTTTGCTAAGCACACCAAAACATTTGAATTTAAATATCTCCTTAGCCATATGATTGTAAAACCTTTTCATCTTGAAGTCCAATTTTGATAGTATTTTTCTTTGCACTTAAAATTTTAAAAGTATGGGCATTTTTATTTATTTTTGATATTATTTTCTATAGACAAACAAAATATATATTACAAAATCCAAAATATTTTAGTTTTTATCATTTATTGTAATTACGAATTATTCGCTTTTAAGCCAAAAGAAAACTCAAAAACAAGCAATTCCAAACTAAACTGGGTCATATATATAGAAGCTTATTTTGTTTGATAAATCTCTTTTATTAAATAATCTGAAATTCGAATTTGAAATGAATCCAGTCCAAAACTTAAATGAGAAATTAACTTCACTTATTAATATCATTTACAGTAAAACCTCTATAAATTAATAATGTTGGGACCAAGACATTTTATTAATTTATCGTGATATTAATTTATCTATAAATTAATAATTATTATTTTATAGTGTAAATTAATAATTATTAATTTATATGTATATTTTTAATTGTTTAATCTTTTAAAAAATATGAATTGAGACAATTTGCAAAATAAGATTAGAATTTTGGATGTTGTAAAATTTATGATATTGGAATTGAATTTGAAATAATTAAAAAATATTATTGACAATGAATTACAAATATTATAGACAAAATCACTTATATACATAACATAAATTTTCAAATTTATGAATAATAATATCAATTATTGTATTTTAATAGTCTATCAAACTATCAAAATGTAAATGATGCATATTTAGAAATTGAAAACTTTAAAAAGTTTTAGCTGTTTTATGAAATGTTATAGAATATTTTATATTATTATAGTTTGAAGATACAACATAACAATTGTTTTATAGATATGAGGTTTAAGAGAAACATATTTTACTATATCAGCACATATATATATATATATATGTAAATTTAAATGATTATTAATTTATGATATTATTGGGAACATATTTTACATGAGGATTTCAAAAAAATTATTATCTTATTATCTTATCGAATTTTGTTATTTTTTACACTGTCCCGACTTGGGATTAGCAAATTTTTTTAATTTATAGTGTTTATTAATTTATAGAGTATTAATTTATAGAGGTTTACTGTATAGTGTAACAAAATAATTATTTTTAAAATTTAGAAAATATCATATAAAGTTAACAAAATATTTTCCCCTATCCAGTATTTATTATTTTCAAAATATCTAAGCTTGCTTGTTAGACGAAAACAATAAATGATTTAGTTTTTTACACTTTTCCAAAAAAAGAAAAAAAATCTAGGAAATCTTTATAAGAATAGATCATTTCACATGCATCAACCAGCTTTTAAATTTATTTTCTTATCACATACTCACATGTATCAAACTGTTTTCTTCTGATCATGCATTTATATTGTTCTTTCTTCTTGTATCTGGCCAGTAATAATTTTCAAATTATATTATTAGACAAATTATAAGATATGTAAAAACAAATTCTTAGGTGGCCAATCTTATTGAACCATGTGTAGCTAAATAAGGTGCATTTTTGTGTCCAGATCGACCTGCCGTTTTTTATCAAAAAACGTGTCGTTTTCGTGTCGTTTTCTACATTGTTTTAATTAGGTCTCTCTCCCTTTTGTTTATATGCCTCACAAAACCAAAAATTTAAATTAAAAACTATGAAGCAGACCAAACATTAGCCAACCACGTGGCTGACTCACAAACCATTAGTCTAATTCATTTATCACCACGTAAGCTAGTTTCACCAATTCCGAATGGTTATTACAAACAATTTTTATTTACTTGTTCAACTGCTTCGTTTCTGGACACTGAACATGACCCCCATTTTTTTTTTCTCTTTCAACAATTTAAAAATTCTAGATAGCTTCCAAGTTCCAACACCGTTTGTGTTACTTTTGACTTTTAATTGTCTACTTATTTATTTATTTTTCCGCAATTTGCTAGTGAGCGCAAGACACGAGTCTCTGTATCGGTCTGAGTAGGTACGTAACGCAGTCGTGAACTGTTTTTTAATGGTTCGG
>NC_141883.1:42500-45000 GCF_030686135.1 Camelina sativa
TAATTGTGCGTTTTAAAATCTGAGTATATGACATGAAACTAGAGACCAACACAAGCATATTCATATATTCAAATCACAAAAACAACTCTTAATTGACCATGAAATCACAGTTTAAAGTATTGAATCTTAAAAAATAAAATAAAATAAAATCCGATTGATGAAACTACACGGACCGGGCCGCTATAGCACAACAATGATGAGCATATCACATACTAAAGAAGAAAGACTTGGGCTAAGGTCATAAAGGGTTGTTATTATGATCAACAACACACGGTAAAAAGGAACAAAAAACAAGATTTGAGACTTGAGTGCTTGTCAAGGGATGTTATAGAACACACTTGGGAAAATAAAGAAATGTCTCAATAGTGAAGAACACTTGAGCTGGGATGGATTGTTTTGGGATCAGAAATATTGGAACAAAAAATCTATGAAGAGTGCTAGATGTCTATGTAGATGTCTAAATTGTAAAGAAAAAAAAAATCACGTCCGGATGCGGCCTGATACCGTCCTGATGCCGTCCTGAATTTGTCGGATGTCGTCCGGATGCGTCCTGGGTCGATCGAGGGCCAAGAGGGTCGATAGAAGGTCGATTAAGGGTCGGGAGATAGTCGGTCGTGGGTCGAGGGTCGATCGCGGGTCGATCGAAGGTCGAGAGGGTCTATAGAAGGTCGGTCAAGGGTCGGTCGAGGGTCGGTCGAGGGTCGGTCGAGGGTCGAGGGTCGAGAGATGGTCGGTCGAGGGTCGAGGGTCGATCGCGGGTCGAGAGGGTCGATAGAAGGTCGAGAGGGTCGATAGAAGGTCGATCAAAGGTCGGACGAGGGTCGGTCGAGGGTCGGTCAAGGGTCGGTCAAGGGTCGGTCGAGGGTCGGTCGTGGGTCGAGGGTCGAGAGATGGTCGGTCGTGGGTCGAGGGTCGAGAGATGGTTGGTCGACGGTCGAGGGTCGATCGCGGGTCGAGGGGGTCGATAGAAGGTCGATAAAAGGTCGATCGAGGGTCGGTCAATGGTCGGTCAAGGGTCGGTTGAGGGTCGGTCGAGGGTCGGTGAAGGGTCGGTCGAAGGTCGGTCGAAGGTCGGTCGAGGGTCGATCGCGGGTCGATCGAGGGTCGAGAGGGTCGATAGAAGGTCGATCAAGGGTCGAGAGGGTCGATAGAAGGTCGATCAAGGGTCGGTCAAGGGTCGGTCAAGGGTCGGTCGAGGGTCGAGAGATGGTCGGTCGTGGGTCGTGGGTCGAGGGTCGAGAGATGGTCGGTCGAGGGTCGAGGGTCGATCGCGGGTCGATGGAGGGTCGAGAGGGTCGATAGAAGGTCGATCGAGGGTCGAGAGGGTCGATAGAAGGGTCGGTCGAGGGTTGGTCAAGGGTCGGTCGAGGGTCGGTCGAGGTCGGTCGAGGGTCGAGAGTGGGTCGAGGGTCGAGAGATGGTCGGTCGTGGGTCGAGGGTCGAGAGATTGTCGGTCGAGGGTCGAGGGTCGATCGCGGGTCGATCGAGGGTCGAGAGGGTCGATAGAAGGTCGATCGAGGGTCGAGAGGGTCGATAGAAGGTCGATCAAGGGTCGGTCAATGGTCGGTCAAGGGTCGATCGAGGGTCGGTCGAGGGTCGATCGAGGGTCGAGAGGGTCGATAGAAGGTCGATCGAGGGTCGAGAGGGTCGATGGAAGGTCGGTCAAGGGTCGGTCGGTCAAGGGTCGGTCGGTCGGGGGTCGATCGCGGGTCGATCGAGGGTCGAGGGTCGATCGAGGATCGAGGGTCGATAGAAGGTCGATCGAGGGTCGAGAGAGGGTCGATCGAGGGTCGATACGCGCGAAAACTGGCCTGATGCGTACCGCGATGCGAGAAATTTTTTTGCCTCGAGTAACTTTCGAAAATGACCGAATTGATTGCAATGTTTTGTGACCGAAACTAATGAAATACATCAATGAAGGGTTCTGGATGTCTATTTTGCATCAAATCTGTTCACGGAACTCCGGCTAGTCCATGGTCATATGATTTTGGTAAAAATCAAAATAAATACTTAGAGTGCTCAGAATATTCTGAAAATTTACCAGAAAATCAGTTTTAGTATGCTTATGATGCATGCAAAAAATCAGAAAAAAATTCCAAGTATTTTTTTTTTTTTGGCACCAGTGACTCCTCAGACATTTCAATGTCTCCTGGTGCCGGACCAAGAAAAACGCTAAGAGCTATATAGGGGGGTGGGTGTTGGTGGAAGTCTGGGCAGACCGAGGTACCCCTACTCGGTTCCGGACATCGGTAGCGATCGAGGGTTTGGTTCCGGATATGCGTCCGAGGGATCTCCGACTGGCCGGTCGCCTGCACCGACGCCGGAAAAATTTTCCGGCGACTTTTCCGGCGACCGGTTTTTCGGATTTTTTCGGAATATCTGGACGAAAGATGGTGATTGGCCGAGGAGAATGGGCGTGTCATGCATGGGCGGACATGGATTCTCCGAGGCCGAAGGGTGGCGGTATATACGTAGGTCGCACGTATTACCGAGATGTCCC